>NC_134590.1:70107500-70232500 GCF_037038515.1 Microtus pennsylvanicus
CCACATTGCTGGTAAAATTGGGCAGTGAGGTACTCAGCATGAAAGATTACCACCATTTCTTTCTTGGTATCCCCACTACTAGCTGTTTGCTTAAAAAGAATCTAAAATAAATGTCCAAACAAACACATGTACACATGTTCATGCCTGTACTATCTCTAAGACCCAAAAAATATAAATAGGCCAAATATCCGTCAATGGGCAAATGGATTTAAAAATGTGGTATATATGCCCACAATGCAATATTGTTGAGCCACAGAAATGAACAAAGAAGTGATACACTCTACAACAAGGATGGCCCTTCAAACAGGATTAATGAAAGTAAACATACAAGAAAATTTCCAATTTTTTTTCATCTATTTGAGCTAAGAGGCAGGATGCAGACTTGTAGAGGAGAGAGAGAACAGGAAGCTATGGGCTTGGTATACAAAGAATTTCCTTTAGGAGCCTGATTACATGAGTACTTTGACAGAGGAAGGGCTTGCCCAACACACTCCACCCATTAGTACTGAATTATCACTTCAACTCAGTAGAGAACAAAAACAACAGTGGTCAGTTAAATTCTCCTGAGATTTGTGGGCAAAGTGTTTACATTTGAGCCAGCACATGTATTGGTAAGTTGGCCGGCTAAAAAAGATTATGTGATAATTATATAAGTATACCCCAAAGGCTAATGTGTCAAAGGCTTGGTCTTCAACTTGGTAGTACTAGGAGTTGGTAGAAGGTTGAAGAGGTGTGACTCCGTAGGTGGTTAGGTCTTTGGAAGCATATCCTTGAGGAGAACGTTGAGACCATGCAATTTTGACCTGCCAGGCAAGCTATGGCTACTGGAGCAACAGTGGCATGACAGCTATGGAGTAACTAGCCACTTTCTCACTGGACTGGAGGCCTGCTCCACAGAAGGGAACTTCATACCCTTTATACATCTATCTTGGTCAAAAGCCCATGACTGGGGATATCGTGGGCTCTAGGTAGAAGGTGTTATTGTTATCTTACCAAATAGTCATGCTGTCCAAATGCCTCCTAAATGCTTTTATGCTTACACCCAAAGACCTGGGCTGCTCTCAACTATGGTCAGAGAAGTTTCAATGTGTAGTTAAGAGCCATCAATGGAGAGATGGTTAATTGATCAAAGAACTGAGGATAAGAGAACTGGTGCTGAGCCCTAAATGTAATATCTGTGTAAATCTCACTGCCACAAAGACTCAGAAAAAGTCGAAGAAGAGAAGGTAGAAAGAATGTAAGAGCTGGAGGATGGGGAGGATGGGGAGGATGGGGAGAAGCACTGTGACATGCTGGCTTCCAGACATGGCATGACTATTGCAGCCATGAACCCATAGCAGTTGTGACTACCTGTACAAGACCTGCACAAGATCAAGCCAACCAAACTCTGGCATAGATGGGGTACAGGCTCTAACCCTTCCTGAGCTGCTACTGGTTGCTGGAGGAGGGAAAATCATTCTGTTTTGAGGAAGTAGGACTGGTAGGTTTCCCATAACCCTGTGGTAGGATGGGCCCGCAGCTATTTTCATATGGAAGCTCTGACTGGATTTAGTGGTTTTCAAAAAATAAGTTGGGGGTGAGGCATGAGAGGGCTAGAGAGGGGAAATGGGAGAAATATATGGTCATATTTCATTATATATTTATAAAATTCTCAGAAGTAATTACAATTTAAGGTAGGTAGAACTGTAACACGATGGGCTGCTTGTTGGAGTTTATGTCCTGTCCAGATCCCACAGCTGGTAAGCCCCAAAGAAAATCACACAGAGTTCTATATAAGTTATAAACTGATTGGCCCATTAGCTCAGACTTTGTATTAGCTCTTATAATTTATATTAGTTCATTATTCTAGTATATGTTAGCCACATGGCTCAGTATCTTTTTCAGTAGAGCAGGTCATATCTTCCTTCTTTGGTGTCTGGACAGGACTGGGGAGGAATGGGCTTCCTCCCTCCCAGAATTCTCCTGTTCTATTGACCCGCCTCTATTTGCTGTCTGGTTGTCCTGCCTATACTTCCTGCCTGTCTACTGGCCAAGCAGCATTTATTTAAAATATAACTGACAGAATATAGAGGCTTTCTGGACTGTCCTGCCAGCGCAAACTCTGACTCTTTGAGGCAGGAGAGCATTTAAGTGTTGTTTGTGGACACACTGTTGCAGCTTGTTTGCTGGCAAGGACCTTGAAATGCCATTGAGTTGTGGCAATAAACATGGCTCTAGCTGATACCTCTGCCATGAGCCTGAAATCTCAGGAAGCTAAGAAATGGGCTGGATCCAGCCATCAAGGCCATAGCTTTACTCCTACCCATATTGCTTAGCAAATTAAAGACTTATGTGGTCAGAAAAAAAGAGAGAGATACAGTAATGAGAGATTCAAAGATGAAGAAAACCTCTAAATGTTTTACAGTGTGTTAAAAATATATGCAGGCTAAAGGTTAAAGTCCTTAAAATAAAAAAGAAAGAAAGAATGTAGTTGTGTGTGGTGGTACACACCTTTAATCCCAACAGTTGGTAGACAGAGGCAGACAGACCTCTGTAAATTCAAGGTGTGGTGGCGCAGCACTTGGGAGGCAGAGGCAGGTGGATCTCTATGAGTTCAAAGATAGCCTGGTCTACAAAGGGAGATCCAGGACAGCCAAAGATATACAGAGAACCTGTCTCAAAAAGTAAAAGTAAAAATAAAAGAAATAGAGGTTAAAGTAAAGCCACATAATAATGGAAAACACACAGAGAATCAGGATACTGTATGTTATCATGCTTTCTTTGAATTGTTTGAATGCTGAGGAAAGAGCAACAGCTGCTAAAAGATATTTGTTTATAAATGCTGCTAAATAATTCCAAGATAGGTATTTTGAAAATACCTTGAATTCAAAATTGAAGTCAAAAGGTATGTTACTTTGGAAAGGAGATTTTGCTTTTGTTTCCACAGGAAATGAGAGGCTGAGGATTCATTCTGAGTTAAGAAAAATCAGGTTTGATCAAAGAAGACCACCTGAGAAATCTCCAGTAGGAACAGATGGCCTGGATGTCTGAGTTCTACATTTAGAACAGATTCAAGACTGCTGCCTGAGATGATCAAGACTCACAGGATACTCTAGTCAGGACTTGATCATAATTCTAAATTTTCTTTAGGTCTCCAAAAGATTATCAGTGCCCCCAACCAGTATGAAGTAGTCTGGAATACTATGCACATGTTCCCAAAAGATGGACTATGGATATTTTCCTTTTTTTTTAAGAGGGGGACATGGTGCGGGAGAATTGTTTATAGTCTGTCAATTATGTTTTAAATAAACACTGATTGGCCAGTAGCCAGGCAGGAAGTATAGGCAGGACAACCACACAGGAAGTAGAGGCGGGTCAATGAGAACAGGAGAATTCTGGGAAGGAGGAAGCCCATTCCTCTGCAGTCCTGCCCAGAAGGAAGATGTGACTTGCCCTGATGAAAAAGGTACCGAGACATATGGCTAACATAGATAAAAATAATGGGCTAATATAAGTTATAAGAGTTAATAAGAAGCCTGAGCTAATGGTCCAATCAGTTTATCATTAATATAGACCTCTGTGTAATTTCTTTGGGGGCTTGCCGACTGTGGGAACTGGGCAGGACAGAAACCCAAACAAGTAGGCCCTCATTTTACATAGAACTAAAACATTGTATGTATGTATTAAAATACTATGAAGAAACATATTATCATGTATAACTAATATGTGGGTTAAAGCTTTTAAAAATTGAAAAAAAATCTCTAAGCTCAGTCATTCAAATTTAGAACAGGTAAAATATCAGATGTTTCTTTTGGAAACATATTGGGGATTCTTTCCTTTTTGCTCTATCTATCTACCTATCTATCTATCTATCTATTTATCTATCTATCTATCATCTATCTACCTATCATCTATCATTCATCCATCCACCATTATATCACCTATTGTTTATCTATATGAGCTTGCAAAAGACAACTGGATGTAGTCCATTTTTTCCTTCTACTTTGTGAGTTCAGAGACCAAACTCAGATCATCAGGCTTGGCAGCAGGGGCCTTTACCACTTGAGTCAACTCACTGGCCCCATATTAGGAATTCTCAGCTTCCATGCAATTTTTGTGTTCTTTTGCATATGTATATAATATGACCTCTGGTTTTGTAGTATGCACGTGTGTGTCTCTGAATCTATATGTTCTCGTGTTTTTCTTTGCCTCTTTTCAGTTTGTTTTGTCTTATTCTGTTTTGTTTTGTTGTTCTTATTTTATTGTCATTCTTTCCATGCCTGTTTCCTTCTAGAGAAAGATAGGGCATGGATTCTGCAAGGATGGGAAGTAGCAAGGGTCCCAGAATAGTTGGGGGGGGGGGAAACTATAATTGGAATATAGCATATACAAAAATCTATTTGAAATAAAAAATAGAAAAATAAACTATAATACAAGAAAATAATTTTTAATTATTTTAAATTAATTTTAAATAAATTAAATTAATTTTTAATCATTATAGATTTTCTAAGAAGCTTATATTATTTTTAGCACAGTACATGGAGGGGGAAAGGAGCTGAAAGAATGTGCAGGTGACCTCCAACATGTCAAACACGAGTCATCCCACTGAGCCCTCTGTTACCATACACTCAGTGAGTCAGTTTAAGGATCATCACCTCTAAGACTTACCAAAAAGAAGAAAAGTTGATGTGAACATTGTACTTAGGATAATCTTCCATGGTAGAGTTAACCTACAAAGAATGAAGAGCTTTAAGAATTTAGCAATGTAAGCCATTGCTATTAACTTTTAACTTGGACTTCAAACTCGTCAGAGCACCCAAGTCAACAGGCTTAATTTGTCTCACTCCTGGGTCCTCTAGATGAATTCTGCGAGCTATTTAATTTCTGATCTGTGACCCTTGAAACGGATAGAAATAATTTCCAAGAAGGAGTATGTGCATATATGCTCACATTCTTCCCCCCCACACACATGTACTGTGTTGCTATTGGCTCCCTATTTATGGTCTTTAAATGTTTTTAAGCAAACAAAGTTTTTCTACAAGTCAACAACCATGAATATACTACATGACTAATGACTGAGGTTAAATGAGTTCACCAGACTGGTCCCTAAACTGATAGGATTGGTATCCTTATGCAACCAGAAGGGACCAGACTGCTATCCGTGCGCCATCTGGACATCTGGTGTCTGCTGTCTTCAAGAAAGGCAGAGAGTCTCCCCCACAGCCATTGTCAACTGGAGTCAAGGTTTCATCTTCCTTGGCTTTTGAATTGTGAGAAAAATCAATGGCGTTTTTTAGTTTCCCAGCCTCTGGCTTTTTACTGTGGCCCAAGAGATAAGTCTACCTAATCCATGAACAAACCTTCTGTGTTTACAGCTTCCACTCCAAAAGTGTCTCTTCTGGGCTCTGTCCCTGCTCATCCGTCCTGTCTGGTTTTGTATTTCTGTGACTGGACATGTGTGGGCAGCTCCATCTCTCTGCCCTTTCTTAGCCCTGTGCCTTGAACTGTACACTGTGGTGTGCAGTTGAAACTCACCATTCCTATAAGTGGTGAGTACCTTACCACTCAGTTATACCCCAAGTTCCAAATTCAACCTTTTAAAAATAAAATCCTTAAAGGAAAAAAGAATGCTAAAGCCAATTGAGCTTGAATCTGTAAGTGCCTGGACAAAGTGTTCCAGGTTGTCAAGCTGAAAATTGGTTAGAAAAACCAGACAATGATAGACCATTTGTAACTGGTAGTTGGCAGGTAGATGCATCGGGAGAAGCCCTGTGTCAGAGCTTACAAAAGACCAGGGACACCTGTCCCAATATGTCAAGTCACTCCACAGTGTGGCTCTCAGTCTCTCATCTGCTAGTTCCCAACTAGACTCCATCAGCTGAAAGTCAGGGCTGTGACGAAGGGCTAAGAGGGTGACCTCATCTGGAAATGATGCAATCTGTATGTCGACACCCTCATCTCTTTAAAACTCACTCCTTTTATGTTAGGTTCTGCTGACGGTAAACAGACTACTTACATTACAAAGTAGTTGACCAAAGGGTGTATTAGGTGAGTCTCTCACCAATCCTCCTTGCAGCTGTGATGCCAGCTGGGCTCTGTGAACCACAGCTCACAAAGAGAAACTTCAATTGCCTGGATACGGAACCTAAGCAGCTTGACTCCCCCTCTTCCATCACACTGAGCGGCAGCCAGGGCTAACTTAGTGCTAAAAGTTACTAAGAGACCCCTCTCCTAGGTAGAGCTTTTTGACACCATGCGGCGGCACAGTTTACTCTCTAGAGAGTGTTGTGTGGGAGTTAATTATAACTCTTCGGTAGGCTGAATCACATGAAAACTACTAAACTACCCGATTTTCTAAAACTTAGGGTTTTGTTCCTAACTGGAAAGCTGGGCTGCCAGGTTGTGCCTTGTGAGATTCTCTCCCTTCACTAGTCTGTGAGATTCTGTCACTGAAGGCAAGCACGTGTCATTACTGAGATTCTAAAGGTTGCTCTTCTTGACAAGGTCACTGTGTCCTTTCTCTCTTATGGCCAGTAGACCTTGGCACGGGTGATCTCTCACAGTTATTAATGGTGGCTATCAGGAGGTTTCAGCCCCGCCCCCGTCGTAGGCTGTGGGCAACATATTTGGCTCACCCACTAGACAGGGCTCTCTCCGTAGGGGAAATTTCTTACCGGAGGAAACACAACTTTTAGCACACAAGGTGCTTCAGTCCCCAGGCTGTTTGTTCTCACCCACGGGTGCAGTAAACGTCTCTCTGGCCTAGTGTGCAAAGGCCAGCACTAAGGTTGGTGTAGCCCGGATCCTTGACAAGTCCCTGTGACCACAGACCATGTCATCTGTTTGATTTGTTACCACTGCCATAGTTCACTCTTCCAAAAAGCATAACTCCTCTGTTTTAATCCTTTTCCCTGGCCCACTGTTAATATTCAACTTCAAATGGCTGGTGTGCCATAGGAAGTACGATGGTTGCGAGCTTTAGGGGAAAATGGAAATAACACCCATGTTATTTCACAGATAGACAGGGCACAGACGTACAGCATACACAGTAGAGCTCAGCAGGGGTTGCTGGTGGACGTCTATAATTCCAGCATTTAGGGTAGGAGGACTGCTATAACTTTAAGGCCAGCCTGAGCTATGATATGAAGGCACCTCCAAAACCAGAAAAGAGCAGGTGTATGGAAATCATTCTGCAAACTGACATACAGGTTCATGTTCAGGGTTCTTACCCTGACAACAGAACATTAACACTCGGACTGCTGCTGGGTTCTTCAAAAAAAAAAAAAAAGGAGAACTCTCAACAGAGGAATCTAAAATGACTGAAAGACACTTAAGGAAATGTTCAACATCCTTAGTCATCAGAGCAATGCAAATCAGAACAACTCTGAGATTCCATTTTACACCTGTAAGAATGGCCAAGATCAAAAACACTGATGACAACTTATGCTGGAGAGGTTGTGAGGCAAAGGGAACACTCTTGCACTGCTGGTGGGAATGCAAGCTGGTATAGCCCCTTTGCATGTCAGTGTGGTGATTTCTCAGAAAATTAGGAAACATTTACACAATGGAGTCCGACACATCTTGAATTTTGCAGGAAAATGGATGGAGCTAGGAAACATTATTTTGAGTGAGGTAACCCAGACACAGAAAGACAATTATCCAATGTACTCACTCATAGGTGGTTTTCCATAATCCCAGAGAACTTAGACAACACTGAGGACACTAAGAGAGACTTACATAAATCTAATCTACATGGGAAGTAGAAAAAGACAAGATCTCCTAAGTAAATTGGGAGCATGGGGACCTTGGGGGAGGGTTAAAGGAGAGGGGAGAGGCAGGGAGGGGAGCAGAGAAAAATGTAGTGCTCAATAAAAATCAATAAAATGGTAATACATGACATTATTAAAATAATTAAAAATTATGTGCAAAGGAATAAAATGGGAAGTAAATTTTCTTCTCCTTCAGGTCCTCTCACTTTTCCTTAAAGTCATTTCTATTCATTGTTTTTTTTTTAAATTGAATCTCAGAAAACATTTACTAGAACAAATGCCAAAAAATTAAAACAAACAAAATAAAACAGAACAAGGAAGTCATGCATATTGTATTCAAACTAGAGAAGAAAAGAAACAAAACAAAACAGAGAAAGTTTGTCAGATTTCTGTCTAGGAACAGAACCAATAGTGTGTTGGGGGTGTGTGGGCATGTTTCTGTGTATAGGTATGCATCTATACAGATGTGAATCAAGAATCATTAGATCGGCTTACACAGTTGGAGGCTAGATAGTCCAACATTGCTGAAGAGCTATAATGATAGGCCATAATTCTGAGGAACCAGAGAATCCAGTAGCTGCTCATTGTGAGAACCCCAGACTCATTCAACGACGAAAGCCTGGAAGCATCCCTGGAATCCCCTAGTATAAATACATATTAGAAGGCTGAAGAAGCCATTTCTTTCTTTATTTAAAAAAATAGATGAATAAACATTTATTAGTCAAAAAAAAAGAACAATGCTGAAAGGGGTGCCCATCCTTCCTCTGCTTTTGTCTTTCATGCATTTCCTCCCACAAGTCACGAAGAGCTCCTAGCATGATGAGCACTGTTTTCTCATCCCTATTTTACGGAAAGCCGCAAGCCACGCGTATGGTTTTGGACGCACGTCTTCTTCACAGATACGCCTTTTCCAATAGCCAAACTGGGAGGGAGCACATTTTGAAAAGTCCAGTGACTCACTATGGCGTCATTCTTTGCGACACCTCACAATGGCCAGCAGGTCATCACCACACCCAGGCTGGGATTGTGTGCTCATAAGCTTCTCTGAGTCTCTGATGCCTTGCTGTATCAGATGCAAACCTAATGAACAATGTAAAGATCTTCTGTGCATCTATCTATTGCTTTGCTCCAAAAACCCTGGCTGCTTTGATATGTGGTGTGGGAGGTTCTTCTGTCTATGAGTTACTTTTATTGGTTAGTGAATAAAGAAACTGCCTTGGCCTGTTGATAGGGCAGAGCTTAGGTAGGCAGGGAAAACTGGACTGAATGCTGGGAGAAGGAAGATGGAGGAAGAGAGAGAGAGGCCATGGAGCTGCTGCTGGAGATACGTGTGTTGAAACGTTGCTGGTAGGCCACAACCTCGTAGCGAAATACAGATTAATAGAAATTGGTTACATTAATATGTAAGAGTCAGCCAATTAGAAGGTAGAGCTAATGTGTTAAGCAGTGATTTAATTAATACAGTTTCTGTGTGGTTATTTCAGGTCTAAGCAAGCTGGGGAAACCAACAATCAGCCTCCCCTATAACAGATATGTTTGTTTCAATACTCAAAGATATCAGAAACACAATGTAAGGCCCAATTCCCCCAGTCTCGTTCCTCTCATTTTCCCCTGTAGGTCACTAACTTAAAATTAATACTGTATTTCCACATAATTTTTAAAAATGTGTTACAAAAAAATGTGTTACAAATATACATATTAGACAAAATAAATGATATCCTACATTATGTTTCAATTTCATATGTCCTGAGATGGTTTAACCCAGTCGTTCTACCTGTATTTTATTATACAGCAATTCATTCACTCATTCTTCCACAGATGCATGCTTACTTCATTTTCAGGGAAAAAATCCATGTGCACTGCCTGTTTCTGCATGCACACCAAAGTGCATTTTAGTCACAGTCTAGAAACCGAATTGCTGCAAGGAAGACCTGGCTTCTTTGGACCATATTATTCTAGGGTGACCAATTACTTTACTTTTAACACCTAATGGACTCAGTCCTGTATTTTTTAAAATGTGAAGTTTTTGGAGCAGTGCCAGCAAGCTGACTCAAGAAAAAATGTCTCCTGCTTGTATCCCCAATGAAGAAAGAATCGATAAATCGGAGACTTTCCCCTTGGCACCCAGAAAGCTGGCTCAGTGGGGGAACATGCCTACCTTTCAAACCCTCTGGCCTGACTTAGATCTATGGAGCCTGATGAGGTGGAAAGAGAAAACTGACTTCTGAAAAATGTCCTCTGGCCTCTACACACACAGTGTGTCGTGTGCACTAACACACATTCGCACTAATAATAATCTATAAAAAATAAAACTAAAAAATAAATAACAAGAAGAAAAATATTCTATTTGAAATTAATCCTTTTGAGGCGATATAAGAATGAAAATGATGAGGAAACCAAGTAAAAACCTACAAAACAGCACACACATGAGCAGGCGAGGGATGAGTGTGACAAAGGAGAAAAGAGAAAGATTACTTAAATAAACACAAGTAGGCAATTCTCTGTATCTTGGCAGTAACCTTGGCAGTTAGATTTGTGATGCTGCAAGGTCAAGTAAGATTGATCGCCCCAAATGCTTCCTGTTGGGGGCTCAAAGATCCTTGCACCCACAGATCACTAGGGAAACGAGAAAGGTTAAACACATGGCCTCTTCTCAATGGGGAAGATAGAAATACCTGTTTTCTTGCCCAGAAAGATGGAAGTGGATATTGTTAATGACCTGGTGACCCTTTTGCTCTCTGTGGCAGCAGATGTCACCTCCCTTTTGCTAAACAGGCAAACCTCACCCAAATCCCCCAGAATGCTTGTCCCAGATTCTTGCCTCTCTAGACCGTTACCCATCCTTAGGAGAGAGTTCACATGTACTTCATAGCCTGCTGGCCTCTATGCTATCTTGATCAGAGACCACACTAGGCCTGTTAGCTGTAGAATCCACCCTCACAGTCACGTGTACGTTGTAAAGGAGTTTCTATGTAGTCATAGCTTAAGCTCTACTGTGCACCTGGAATTGGAATGCTCGTTGCCTGGAAACCTCTTCCCAGATTGTACTGTGTTTGAAATACGCTGACAAGGAGCCACCCGGCATTAGACTCCCCCGCAGGCTGATCCAGGTTGATGAAGTCAATCTGAACTGGTTTTCACTCTCATCTCTTCTTGGATCACTGCCGGCATGGTCCCCCTCAACAGCCTAGAGATGCTGCAACCAAATCGTCAAAAGACACAGAGTTTTCAAAGCACTAAGAGAAATCTCTTGTCACGTAACACAGACCTTCAACAGAAACTGAAGTGGGGGAGACGGCGAGCTCAGAATTCTGAAGGAAAAACAAAACTGTCACCCAGCCAAGCAAACCTGGAGAAGCTGTCCCTCAAGAATAAGTGAGGCAGGCTGGAGAGATGGCTCAGCAGCCCACAATGCCTGCAGCTCTTGCAGTGGGCCTGGGTTCAGTTCCCAGCGCTCACGTGCAGGCTAGAAACTGCCTGTAATTCCAGTTCCAGGGAAGCGAACACATTCTTCTCACCCAATGGTTCTTAACCCGTGAGCTGCAAATCCTTCAGAGGTTGCAGATCAGGTATCTTCTACATCAGATAATTATATTACAATTCATAACACTAGCAAAATTACAGCTATGAAGTAGCTGCTAAGTAAATTTACGGTTGGGGGTCACCACAACATAAGGAACTGTAATAAAAAAATCACAGCATTAGGAAGGTTGAGAACCACAGCCTCTCAGGGCTTCTTTGTTCATGCAATGCACATACTTACATGTAGACAAAAGACTGAAGCACATATGAAATTTAAATAATCTTAAAAAGAAATAAGTGAGACAAACATATTATCAGAAACAAAGCAGAGAGGGCCATCAGTGCTGGCCATGACTTGTAAGACATATCTTAAAAGGTGATTATTCAAGTTTAAATGTCTGGGAGGTAGGTACTAGCATGCAGATGGGGAAACTCCGTGGTAAACATTTGGAGGTGATCTCTGAATACAGTAACTCTGGAAGGATGGCGGGCAATCAAAGCAACTGGAGTATGTAAAAAGATGTCAGGGAAAAGTGCAAGTGCACAGGGTTTTATGTAAGCTTCCCAGTTACCACACACAGAAGGAAAACTCAAATAAATAAGAAATGATGGGAAAGAAATCATAGCACATGGCTGCAAAAGAACACACACACACACACACAGAGCCATAAAAAGTAGGTAATCAAGTCGTGTGTGACCACGTAGATGAACCCAGTGGACAATCTTCTAAGTGAAATGAGTCAGACGCAGGGCGTACTCGACAACTTCCCTTGTCGAATGCAGAGCGTCTGAGTTACAGAAGCAGAAAGCAGAGCGGTAGAGTGGCTGAGGGGTTGGGCCACCCAGGAATCCAGAGAGGCTGACAAACACAGTCTGAGACAGCTCTAAGACTATGAACCAGGAGGAGCCAGCATGTGGCACGTGATTGTTGCTAAGCATTCTGCCTGGAATCCATTGAAAGGCTAGAATGTAAGAGTTCCTTCCCCACCCCACACTAAAATGACGAATGAAAGGTTATGAACATGGTAACTAGTTTGGTTGGGATAACCATTTCTCAATGGACACATGTATTGAACGCCAAATTGCATAACTCACACATATAAAACCCGTGTTAGTTATAGCTCATCATTGAAACATCAAAATATCCCAATTTTTTCTTGTGAAGAGGGCAGCAGAGAAAGTGTTTACAGAATTGGGCTTCTCTTGATGTTAGCTATGGACACGATCCCCTTGTTTTTCTGATAAGGTTGACAACCCCAACTACTATATGGCATAAAAATATGTCAAAAAGAAGACTTTGACCTTCAGATTAGTTCAACTGTCACTGAAAAGAAAACAAGAAATTAAAGCATCTTGGTTTGTAAAATGTGCTATTTTTTTTTTGTCTGATCAAAGGAGAGGTGGAGTCTATAGCAGGAACGAAGGGTAGGGAAGGGGCTCACACCTATGCCTGTGAGCTCCCTATTGGGAGTAGTTGGTAGCAAGGATGCAAAGAATTGGAAAGATGGAAAGTCCGGCTGGTTTGAAGACACAGCTGCATTCAATGAGGGTGAACCAAAGGAGACAGAAGGAAGGGCCAGAGGCTTTGGAACTTTGGAATTTGCACATATGAATTTTTTCCTTTTCTCAAAGTGCTTATAAGCAGGGAAATATCTATACGTCTAGCAACAAGGATAGATAGAAAGAGTATAATGTGAGATTGCATGACAAGGGATATCCCATGCTTCTGAAGCCATTCTATGACAGAGACACATGTGAGGAGACACTGAGGTGTCTCTGTACAAACAGGCTAATTCTGAGTCAGTTTTCATTTGCATGTGCCCAGACTGTTACCGATACGGCTCCTGCAGATTCCTTCAGTTCAATAATAGAGCAAAGATCAAAGCTGCCTTTTCAGGCATTAGCGCCCTTCATCATCGCTCAGCTCATGATTTCAACTTGGGAAAATGCCAAGATCTTCTATTAACCCGGTTGGGAATCAGAAAGGCATGCGTTAGTCACCCCCGCGCCGGTTACTACGATCAGCTGTTTTTAAAAATAACCTCTCTCGATCTTATGAGCCTCTGGTCAGGTGACTGTGTGACTTCCAGGAATGGAAGCACTCATGTGTGGTGATAAGCTAAGTACCTATAGACTGTGGGACAAAGACACTGCTCTTCAGTATAAAGGTCTGATACTATGTGACCAGGCAAGCTGAATATCTGAGATCTATCATAATGTGCTGGATGGAGCACAGCCAGAGGCTAAATCTCTCTCTCTCTCTCTCTCTCTCTCTCTCTCTCTCTCTCTCTCTCTCTCTCTTTCTCTCTCTCACACACACACACACCTACCTACACACACACACATACACACACACACACACACACACACACACCTCCTCACCCAGTCGTACATTATCTGCCTTCTGCTAGATTTCTAAGGCTTTACTTGTCTAACGGAAACAGCACATCAGTTAGATCAAATTGTCAAATACCCACCATTTCAGAAAAGATTGGTATTTGAATTTTAAAGAAAAATTTAGCAAGGAGGGAACCACACTCAGCTGTCAATAGGATTTCTTAGTTCTAATAATTTATCCTTAACCTCTTCAGGAATTGAAAGTGAATGGCTGTGTCTATTATTTGGTCAGAGAAGTGTGAAGCCTTCAGGATAAGCACGAGGCCAAAATTTGTAGCTCGAAACTCTTTGCAGTAGAAGCAGGGTTAAGAACGCTCTAAAAACAGACATCTTGGCTTAGAAACAAATATTCCTCGCCAAGAAGACAAAGGGTATTTTGTGCAGTAATTTTAATATTGACCCAAGCTGCAGAAGTTTCTATTATCTGAGTGTCCCAAGTATTTGACAGTGTTTCTTGAATGCACTTAACTCACTCACATGCCAATTTCTAGAACTCAGTATGAAGCCCAAGATGACCTTGAACTCTTCATCCTCCTGCCTCAACATCCCACCAAAGTGTTGGGATTATAAACCTTTCTTTTCTTTTCCCTTTTCTTTTTCCTCCCTCCCTCCCTCCCTCCCTCCCTCCCTCCCTCCCTCCCTCCCTCCCTCCCTCCCTCCCTCCCTCCCTCCCTCTCTCCTTCCCTTTCTTTCTTTTTTTTTTTTGACTTTTGCCTAGAAAATGTGGTAGATGCTTCTAGCTAACTAGGGTTCCAGTAGGGAGCTTGGGGCGGAGTCGCTGCTGTAGGAGTATTTAGGGCTGGCCCCGCCCTCATATCCCGCCCCATCTCGCAAGGTGGAGGCCGAGGGCGGTTGACAAGTGGTTCCTGCGCTCCGCTCCCATTAGCTCTGGGCACATGCGCCACACACTCTGGTTGGCTGCCCGGCCGTTGCCCTAGCGACGCGTGCTGCTGTGGTTCCGCAACTCTCTTGGAGTTTGGAGTCGGTCTGGGAGCCAACCCTCCCGGCACGAACTTCAACTGCAAATGGACTGTAAACCCTAGATCCTGAAAGCCCGGAGCCCCGTGGTGACTTCAAAGCCTGCTAAACTCTGCGGCCCGTGATGACCTATAGGACACTTGGTATACTCCTGCTGTCTACCTGGCGTGCACGTGCCCTTGCTGTTTATCCCGCTTAACGTGCCTGGTGCTGTCTACCCCTGCAGTGTACCTACCGAATGCGCCCGGGCTAAATACTCTGTCGCATGTGTCCCTGCTGGGTGTTCAGCGTGGACGCGGCGCTGCGGTGTGCTCGCTGTGGATGTGCCGGCTCTTGGGCGTGAGGCGTCTGCAGGTGTGTCAGCTGGAGACGGGCGGAACCACGAGCGCGCTGACTTTGCCCCTGTAGCCTCTGCTCTCAGCGGGCGGGTCTGCAGAGCCTAGGTACCCGGAGAATCCGGACTCAGCAGCTCCTTTCTCTCCCGGACGAGAACGTGCACCAGGCCATGAGGAACACGAGCAAGGAGGTGCAGAGCACCTCTCACCGCTATGCTCCCTGCGGTGAGTAAGGATGGGTGGGAGGGATGGGGTGATAAAGTAGGAAGCATAGGTGCCTCGACTTTTCTGTTTCGGTGCTAGGGTTGAAACCAGGACCTTTCCATGCTAGGCAACAGTGCTTCCTCCCTTTTTAGTGCCGAGTGCAGGCGCTCATCGAAATTCATTTTGTAGCAAGTTAACCCTCCTAACTCTCACATCTTGACCCGAGCTGCTGACTGAGAAAGTTTCATTTTTGACAGCATCCACCAAGTATATTACTGACTTCCTAGCTTTCCTAATTTAGGCCCCAACCAAGACAAATGTCTCCCGCTTTCAGCATCTGGATCCCGGAAAGCTGAATTGATTGAAGGTTCTTAGATTGTGTGCGTCAATTTTGAAGCCCAATAGGGAAGGAAGACGTTTCCTGACACTGATTTCGCTTTTCTCTTGTTTTCTCTGTGTCTAGAGAAGGGGGGTTGGGGACAGAAGAGAGTAAAGAGGACCTGGTGTTCATCTGGGGGGGAACAGCTGGAGCCATCTCATCTGGAGAGAACGAGAGTGTGACTTTTCCCCAACCTCTATATGTATGCTAGCCCACGTCCTTGTTGGTGACAGTCAACTGAGAACTGGGGTGGGCTGGAAACAGTTCTTACCCCGTCCCAGGCTTCTGTAACCTTCCTGTGTCTTCTCCGTGTCCTAGGAAGTGTGGACCATACTGTAGATACTCAAAGCCAGGTGTATTCGGCAAAGCCATTGTACACTAACACATGTAACTTATAGCACCCCACCAGAAATTATCACCCCATTTTAGAGAGCAGAGAAATGAGGCATTGCGAGTTGGAAGTAAGCTGCCCTTGGAATAAGTAGACCCGCCAAAATGGCTTTTTCTCCGAGACCATACAACCTAAAAAGAAAAGCCTGTACCCCTATGGGTATGTGCGTATATATCATGTTGCCTGTAGTTCAGAGGCCAGAAATGGGGACAATTTATAGTTTGTCCCACTCTCTCTTATGACCTCTGTTTCCTTATTTGGAAAACAAGTAAAAAATAAGGGCACAGCATTAAATGGACAAACTGTAGAGAGAAAAGCGGTCAGCCAGTGGTTGATCTGCTGTCACACGGGTACAAACAGTCTGTAGTGATAAAAGCTCAAAAGATACCTCTGTGTCCCCTTTAGCTCCTACATGCGTGTGCTAGTGGTGGCGGTGGTTTGTCCTTACTGATGGGACCCAAGATCTCTGAGCTGCTCCTGTGTGCACGTTCAAATGCCTTAGTCTGCTCAGTGCCTATCCAAAGCTCGCAGTAATGAGATGGCAGAAAATACACTGTTCTCTGTGGATTAATTAGTAATCAACAGAGAGAGAGAGAGAGAGAGAGAGAGAGAGAGAGAGAGAGAGAGAGAGAGACAGAGAGAGAGAGAGAGAGAGAGAGAGAGAGAGAGAGAGAGAGAGAGAGAGAGAGAGAGAGAGAGAGAAGCAAGAACCAAATGGCTTTCCTCTAAAAGAAGAAACAAGGAGCCGAGCTGAATTCTGACTCTTAATTCTCTGGAATCCTATGTGCAAATCTTTGAAACTAGATCATGCTGACTCAGCTAATAAGTATCCTTTAGACATTTAAAGCTTCTAGGTAAAAAGCCTTCTTTTTTAGGCAGCAAGTCCAACTTTAGTTCTAAGAAAAAACTGGCAGTGCGCATTTAGCATCAGAGAACAGCGACTTCTTGCTTCTGTGTTTATTCTAGCTTATTCAGTGCTGTTTCCCTGTGCCCTGACTCTGAGAGCAGTATGACTAGTCAGCTACCCACTTACCTGTGAAAGGGGAGCCATCTCTTGTAGGCATTGGCTCACTAGCTTGTGGGGTCCATGAGTACAGAATCTGCAGGGCAGGCTGGAGAGCAGGGGAAGAGCTGAGGCTGCAGATCAAGTTCAAAGTCCTCCTGGAGGCAGAAGTCCCTCTCCTTGGTTTTTCTTAAGATGCCACTGCATGAAGGAGACTCGGTCTGTTGTAAGGATCGTCTGCTTTACTCTAAGTCCTCTGATGTAAGCGTAAGTGATAGTTCCCATCCTAAAAATACCTCCACAAAAGCAACAGGGGTAGTACCTGTACCAAGTCTGGATACTGTGGCTGAGTCAGACAGACACTGAAGTTTGCCGTCACACTGCCATAAAGGACCAGTCTCTGTCTTTGACTCTGAATGCCATGAGTCTGGCAAGTGCCATGAAACACAGCCAGCATTCACGCCACAGAATTTTGTTTTTGTTGTTGTTTTTTACTGTTCCCAAGTCTTTGTTTCCCAATTTTTCCATTGATGGGATGATATATATATATCATCTGGTTGATTTTTGACGCAGACTTTCCTATGCCCTGTTTCTCCCCCATCTGTATGTGTGTAGTGTGTGTGTGTGTGTGTGTGTGTGTGTGTGTGTGTGTGTGTGTGTGTGATTATATATCAGCACTAGTATCTCCAGGACTTTGAGATTCTGCTAATCCATCTGTCCCTTGAGAGACGCTCATACTCTGGTACTGAATGTCTCCGTGAGTCTTATGGGTGTTTCCATGTCAACTTGGGGGATCTCCCCTGTAGGCTATCAGCTCAGGGTCTAGGGAGTGTCTTCATTTCCCCAGGCCATGCTCAACTCCTCCCCCTGTCTGCAGAGGCTTGCTGTCACCCTAGGGAGGAAGGAGGGGCAAGCTGCCCATACTCCTCTCCTTACTCCATATGAATTGTCCCATAGTTCCCTTTTTAGGATAGAAGTCACACAGTCTATACCCACCATTTCCCCTCTGTCTTTCCCCAGAAGACCTTTGAAGACTTAGGCTTGAGGAGGTTTTGTATAAAGCTGATTGCTCCAGCCTAGTGAATGGGACATAGGGTTGTCTGGCTCCTGAAGGGTGTAGGAGGCAGATGTTGGCTTCCCACACCGCTGTTAAGCAAGTGAAGCTTCTTGGGCCACACCCTGGCCTACTTCCTACATACAGCTCTTGTAAAAGTGACAAACAAGTTTGATCAGATTGTTGTCTGTGACAGAATTAAAATATTAGTATTTTAATGTGTGAATCAACCATCAAATCCTGGCCCAGTATCTGGTTTATCCATAAGGATTTAAATGATATAAATGATTTGGTATTTATTTAAGTCTGCATGTCTCCCAACATTACCAGGAATATGGCTAAACATTTTTTTTTCTGGGGTATGGAGGGCAAGAAGGGGAGAGGGAGGGAAGAAGACAGACATAGGGGTTTGGGTCAGCTTCTAGAATTAATGAAACAATGGAAGAGGCTTTGGGAAGAGAGCAGGGAGCAGGAAGGAGGTGATGTTCCTTCTATTTGCCTCAGTGACTGATGTGGTTGGGGACTCTGGAAAATTAGTTGTCTTCTAGTTTGCTCTGGTGGTGTCCTGATTTGTCACGCATGTTCCAGAGCCAGCAATTGTTTTTCTGTTTGTGTGTTCTGTGCCATGTACTGCCTGGCACATATGTGATATGCACACAGAAACACTGTCAGGCAGTGGAGGGCCTCCTGACCCGCAATCCCATCTAACTATGTGCTGGTCTCCCTCCTGTCTAGACTGGTACTACCACCTACCTGTGAAGCGCTCTGAGAAGGCTGTGGGTGCCCCACCCGCATCCCAGATCCCGGGGCTCAGTGACTTGGAAGACACCCCAAATGGAAACATGCCCCGTGCTCGGAGATACTGGATAAAAGAAACAGACTCAGAGTATGTGAAACTGGCCAAGCAAGGCGGCAGACCTGGTAAGCCTTGTGAACTTAGTGGCTCTGCGAGCCGAGACAAAGGTGTTTCTGAACTTGTGCACATGAACTACAACTGTGATAACTGTGTGCTTTGTTCAAGCCTTTAGGAACTTGGGCTCGTTGAGAACACTGGTATGTATAGTCTTCGACGAAAATCAACTTTTGTAGAAGCACACAAAAAAGACATATTGAGTTTAATTAAAAAATCACTGATTAGAGGTTAAGGGACAAATGTCCCAACTAGGCTTCGGAGCACCCGGTACTGAGAGAGACTGAAGTTTTTCTATCTTCCCTCTGGCCACCCCTGTCCCTCCACTGAATATCATAAGTGAAATGGAGGCCAAGCCTATGCTTGAGAGTTCCAAACCTAGACCATACCACTTGACTGACTCAGCCACGAGCAGACGGTGCAGCATCAAGGCAACCTTTTCTTAGATCCACCTCGTTGCTCTTGGTTCAAAGAGACTAGGAAAAATCAGATGGAGTCATCAGTGACACAGTGACAGTCTTCCCTGCGCGGTGATTATGTGAGGACTAGCTTCTGTGTGCAGCGGCGAAGGCACAGAGGGGGAAGAGGCAAACCTGCCCGCAACACGCCACTCAAACAGGGCGGAGATCTGTGGCCATTCTGATGACAATGGGACACATGGGAGAGAAGGACAAAGATACGGAGCAGGCAGGATATGCATGGAGAGGCTGGGCTAGGAGTGTAGAGGAATTCCCACCATTCCTTCCATTTGTCTGTAAGTCTGAAAATCTTAACAGCAAGAAGTTTTTGAAGTTTAAAATGGAAAGTTAAAGATTTCTCACTGAGAGGTAAAGTCAGTACCCTTTCTGCTGCTACCATGGCTATACTATGGGTATTGGGAATTATTTTACTGCTGGGATTACCTAACAAAACCAGTTCTTACCACTCACTGCCCTTGGATACCAGTGGACAGGAGGGAGAGGAAGGATGAGAGGAAGGAAGTCACTGGGGAAAGAGGAGCCAGTTGAGGAGGGACCTGTGCTGCTTACCTCCCTGAGTAGTGACAAAGTTGATGCATCCATCTGGGACTTCCCATCTGGGAACCTGGAGGGAGCTGACCCACAGTGGGGGACCATGTTGGTCAGACTGCTACAAGATGGAGAGGAGCGTGGAGATAGCTGAAGGCTGAGGAGCATTGTGCACAGCCCCTCGAGATCTCGGAAGTGGAGAGATGAACCCCAGATGGGGTAGTGATGGCGACTGGCACAGATGCCAGCTCAGGACCAGGAGCTTTGTGCACACTCAAGAGGAGAGGGCATGAGAGGTGGAGGGTGCATGAGGGATGTCTGTCTGAGGACCAAGCAGGACACTCAGCTCTCAGCCTGTGTAGAGGTCACCCTGGAGAAGATGTCCCAGCTCCCAGTGTGGAGTGTTGGTAATGCCACACGTCCTGTGGGCAGCAGGACCACATATAACGGTGTCCCTTTTCTCTTTCAGATTTGCTGAAGCACTTTGCCCCTGGGACCAGAAAGGGCTCCCCAGTAGCCTACTCCCTGCCAGACTGGTATATCCACCACAGCAAGCCTCCGACAGCCCACCAGCGACAGTAAGTATCTCTAAGTCTCCACATCTCTCTAAATATGCATAAAATATTGGTGCCAGAAAAATAGTTTAGAAGCTTGCCAAGCCTGACGATCTGAGTTCAATTCCCCAGGACCCACACTGTAGAAGTCAAGAGCATTTTATCCTCTGATCTCCACATGCTCACCGTGGAGTGTGTGTGGCTAAATAAATAAAAACAAGTTAGACGAATCTCAGTTTGAACTGGAACATTACAGCTATCTTATTGGCAGAAAGCGTGTGCCTTGGCCGCCGTGAGTACTAGTGCATGTAATCACTAATGCTCAGAGAGATGTAGCCAAAGCTGCCAGGAAACCAGAGCCAAGGAGACACAGAGCCATGTCACCTCAGGGTGTGGTTCTTTTGGCCACTTACTAGCTAGTAGTTTTAGGTTTTTATTCTTTGTCCCCTGGGCCCTGACCATGTTTGCCTATCACAGAGCTGCCTGCCCCAAAGCTTTCTTCTTCTCACTGCTGATGACAAGTCCTACATACAACTAGAAAGGTACACAGCTCTCAGTCTCAGACAGATCATAGACGTGAAGAGCCATGGGCCCCCTTTTAACCCTGTTACAATATCTAATGATTGTTACTTGTAGCTATGCAAACTTGACCCTTCAGATGCCTCTCTAGGTCAGAGAGGAAGCATAAAAATTGATTCTAGGATTTATTTTTCTGCTTTTTAGAGACTTGTCTTTTGTTTTATTTTATCTTTCTTTCTTTCTGTCTTCTTTTCTTTCTTTCTTTCTTTTTTTTTTTTGACAGGGTTTCTCTGTAGCTTTGGTGCCTGTCCTGGAACTAACTCTTGTAGACCAGGCTGGCCTCGAACTCACAGAGATCCACCTGCCTCTGCTTCCTGGGTGCTGGAATTAAAGGCCTGTGCCACCACCACCTGGCTTGTTTTATGTTTTTTTTCCTGAAAGATTGGACCAGCACAGACATCTTTCCATGCTGCCGGGAAGTATGCTATGTCTCTTGACTGTCCCTGGGCACCCTGTGTGTGTGTGTGTAGGGGGGGTGTTATTTTGTTTTGTTTTTTTTTTGTCTTCAGGATCCTGGCTCTTCCTGCTTTGTTTTTGTATTTTAAATAAAAGGTGTGATATTTTATATTTTAAATGGATCACAGGCTGTTTGGAACCTCAGAATTTGAGGCCCAGACTGACCTCAAACTCATGATCCTTCTGCCTCTGTCTTCCAAGTGCTGAAGAAATAAGCGGCCATCACTATCCTAGCTTTTTTTTTTTTTTACTTTTAACACATAAAATTAAAAAAAAACACATTATGCTTGTACATGCTTCTGGCAAGTGAATATTAAACTCCTACCATTTTTAAAATGAATAGTTTGTACGCTAGACTGTGGTACACAGACTTGTGGCACAAAACAGTTTTGTTTTGTTTGGCCCTGGCTGTCCTTGAAATCACTCTGTAGACCAGGCTAATCTCGAACTCAGAGATCTGCCTGTCTTTCTTTGCCTCCTGATTGCTGGGATTAAAGGAGTGTGCCACCAGCACCTGCAGGTTTAATTCGAACAGTAGAGAGGCAGAATTTCTGTGAGGTCAAAGCTGAGATCAAGACTAGCCTGGTTTACATTCTGAGCTCCCAGCCAGTCAGGGATATAAAATGAAACCCTGTTTCTGTTGTTTGTTTTTGTTTTTTTAAGAGTTTGTGTTAAGTTCAGAAGAAAAGGGGGGGGGGGGAATCAGGTGAGGAGAGCAGGAACAGGCGAGGAAGGGCAGGTGACCCTGGAGCTGACACTTTCCAGTGGATTGTGTAGGAAGACCAGTTGGATGCTTCTGTACCCACGTTAAAACTGGCCATCTCACGGAGCAGCAGGTGGTTATTAGCGTAGATGATGTTAAACGGCAAATGTTTTGTGGGCACTTATCTCGTTGAAGGGAACAGAGTAGTAAATGCTAGTCTCCAAGAAATAATTATAATTTATCTGTTTTATACGGTCATACTTTACAATGCCACCCTGTGATTTCTTTTGTTGTTTTGAGGAACCTGGGGGCTATTCGGGGAGGGGCCGATGTGTTTATTCAGTAGGAAGAGGAACAGGCCTACCTTTGTTATCCAGGAAGATGGGGAAGTAGAGAGATGATGAACCAGAGGGTTGAGAAAAAGGGGTGTGGGGAAGAGTGGGGAGATAGGAAGGAAATGAAAAAGGAGAGAGAGGATAGAGGGAGGAAGAGAGGAAGGAAGAATAAAAAGAAAGAGGAGAGAGAGAGAGAGAGAGCATGAACTGGGGCCAGGTGCCAGGCTGTCGCTTGTCCTGTGTGTCCTTGCAGAGTCCCCGTGGTCTCCATGCCAGATTACATGGTGTATGAAGAATTCAACCCTGGTCAGGCCAATGGCAGCTATGAGTCCAGACGAGGCCCCTTTGACTTTGACATGAAAACCGTCTGGCAAAGAGAGGCCGAGGAACTTGAAGACGTGAAGAGAAAGGTAACCATGCTGGCAAGCGGGCGTTGCCTGCATCTGCGACTCCGGGAATAATTAAGGGAGTTGCTTCTTAGCTGCCACCGCCTACTCAGGCCGCCTGCAGTCTTGGTCCAGCCCTCCCTCTGGGCTCTGAGCTGAGTTCTGAGCTCTGAGCTCTGTCTTAACTTTGGAGCTTCTAAGAGGCAAGCAGCCACAGTTTCTTTCATTTTTTCCTCCGTGTATATTGGCCTATAGGTAAGATTGCTTTTTGTCCTCTGGTGTCTAACCAGTTAATGGTCATCTTGAGGAAAAACTGGCTTACCACTTCCTATCTGATATATAGAGCAAGGATGTGTTTATATGTGTTCAATGTCCTGCTCCTGTATTTATTTAAGTCCAAATTACCCACAGTGCTCCTCGCTGATAAAGGAAGGGAAGAAGTATTTTCTTTTGCAGAGATAGATGCCCAGGCTATCAGTTGTGAAGTCATAACTGGCCCGCAAAGTGAAGCCTTTGCAGAGGACCCAACCTGTCTGAGCATCTAGGAATCCCAGAAGCAAGTCATGATCAGCAGACGGGTTGTGAGTTCTGCACCTAGAACTCTTCCCAAAGCCCATGAGAGCATAGCCAGGGCCATGGCAAGCGCTCTACATTGCCACTAGCACCCAGTTTGGAATGAATTTTTGTACCCAAGACATCAAAATTCGTGAGTGAAGTGGTAGCATATATACTTAAGACAGCAGTTATGTTTTGAGGCTGAGAAAGAGAGTGGGCACCATTGTCATTTGAACAGCAAGGGGACCAGTGTGCCTTAGACACATTAGGCCTAGCTTCTCAGTGTCTTCGGGGGGAAGGGGATACCCTCAGTTCTGTGGGGACTTGGTAGTTGAATAGCAAGATAGCACCAGTTGGCTGCCATGATTGGTCTTTGTTCTTCAAGCTGCCCCGGTGCCCAGTTGTGATTCAGGCTTTGGGTCACGGCTGTAAGTCCTCCTAAAGGACTCTCCTAAGGACCAGGCCTGTTTCCTGATGATGTGTATGTCAGTGGCTGACTATATAGAACCTTGAGCAATCCATGGAAGGCTTGGCTGTTAACCAGGGTTCCAGTACATAGCCTGAGAAAATTTACAAAGCAAACAATGCTGCACCATTGTAAAACCTGACTTCATATAGCAATCACTCACGAAGGGTTCTGCTGACTGCAGAAATACCTGAAGCCAGACTGTCCTCCACCTCCTGAACCCCAAGGAAGGAGGAAGTTAGGATTGCAGACACCAACACTGACTGTACACTAACCGAAGGTGTTAGGCAACTCAGAAAGAGTCATATGGGGGGGGGAGGTTCCTGAAGGTCCCGGGGAAGTGCCGCTCATCACCACTGGGCACAAAGCTCCCCTAAATGTCTATTCTGCAGAACTGGGGGACTTCTCTTCTCAAATCTTGTAAAACCTCTGGGCACCGACAGGGTAAGGACTTTACTGTGAGAATCGTTTCAACACTTGACTATTGTCCTAGACTTTGGCATGCCACCCTACCCCATCTGTCACATTGCCACAGGTTCTCCTGCCTCGCAGAGACCTGCTTTCTCCTCCCTAGCAAAGAATGGGACACCCATCAAATCCTTGGCTCTTGCCGTACCTGTCACTCAGCCTGCCGTAGACTCTGACCTGTCCTTAGGACAGAGTTATCACCACTTCATCTGAAGCCATTTACACAGAGCCCAGTTAACTTGTCACTCAGTGCTGACCTTCTGACAGATGCATACCTCGTGTAAGCGCCATAGACACTGAGCTACAGAGCAGTTCTGTCGCCTCTCAGATGTCTCAGCCTCTTGGTCACCAAACCCTCCTAATTTCCATCTCTAGCAGTCTCTGATCTCTTTCAAGCCTTGTGACTGTTAAATTTTTGTCAGCCTGACACAAGCTAAGGTTGTCCGAAAGAAACTTCAAGTAAGAAAATGTCTCCATCAGATTGGCCTGTAGGCAAGTCTGCGGAACATTTTCTTGATGACTGGATGACGTGGGAGGCCCCAGACTATGTTGGGAGGTGCCAGGTCTGGGAGGGTGGTCCTGGGTTATATAACAATGCAGGCTGAGAAAGCCATAGGGATCAGCAGAAGACAATTTTCCCCCACCGTCTCTGCTTCAGTTCCTGCCGCGAGTTCTTGTCCTGGTGTCCCTCCAAGGTGGAGTGTGACCTGAGAATCTTAAAATAAAGTTGCTTTTGGTCATGGTGTTTGTCAGCAACAAACCCTAATTAGGATAAGTCTTAGCGCGTTCTCCTTTCTGTAAATGGTTGCTTCTCTGTCCTGTCCCATCCCACAGCAGTTTCTAAATACTCACTCAGAGGCTTAATATTAATTACAAACTGTTTGACATAGTTCAGGCTTATTACTAACTAGCTCTTACACTTAAATTAACCCATTTCTATTAATCTGTATATTGCCACATGGCCGTGGTACTACTGGTCTGTTGGCATCTTGCTTTTTGGGTGGCTGGCTCACATCTCTCTAGATTCCACCCTTCTTTCTGTGTTCAGTTTGACTTTCCTGCCTAGCTGTATTCTGCCTTGCTATAGGCCAAAGAGGCTTTATCATCAACCAATGAGCACAACATATATTCACAGCGTACGGAAGGATTATCCCACAGCACCTTCTAGACTCTCAAAACAGTGTCATCAAGCTAGTGATTACAGTCCCTTTGGCCTGCCTCTGCCATGTGGTACCATGTGTCAGAACCCTTGACCTTTTTACTGTTGAGTAATCTTAGACCAGGTACCGCTTGTTTATTCATTCCTTTGTTGGTGGGTGTTTGTTTTGTTTCTAGTTCTTGGTGACTTTCACAAAGCTCACCATACTTACATTTCCATTTTATATGGGCTGGTGGATCCCTCCGTCCCGCCAGACCCCTCAGAATATCAATTATCCGCAACACTTACTGATTGCTCTCCTCCTGAGCAGGGGACCTCTTTCCTTAAACACAGCAACTGTTTTTGAAGCACATTTTGTCCCCTCTAGAAGTCATCCTGGTGAAGTGTTGGTTATTTAATTTTATTTTATTGTAACAGCCTGTGACCATACTGAAAGTCTAGTACTCATATCTTTGCTTTCTTCACACAGGTGAAACTGCCAGCCATTAATTCCAAAAATCCCAGCAAAGTGGGGACCCCAGTTAGCCACAAAGACCCTGAAGGGAGCAGGCTGTCATTGCCTCCGATGTAAGTGTCCACCTTGTGAGAATGAGTGCTGTTTGGATGATTGTTTTCTGTCCTCCACCCAGGTGGCAACTGTGAGTTGATGGCACCCACTGCCCTGCCCAGCTCTCTCCAGAGACAGGTTTGCAATGGTAGCGCCTGATCCCCACCCCCTACCCACAGAGCCCTGCCCAGCCTGACCTGAGAACCTGGTTGCATTTTCACTCCTTTCTTAACACAGGTTTTTCCTTTACGGTCCCATGCCTGGTCTCCTGCAGCCTGTTTGCGGCATAGGTCGTGGTCTGTGGCCACTTGTCCCTGCTCAAGCACTTGGTCCTGAAACTTCCTGTCACCAAAGCCTGAGCATGGGGTGGGGGTGAGGGTTTCAACCTTGAATGCAGGCACTCTGATGCTGCATTCATCTGGGGATTCCCTTGGTATACTGACACCTGTTGGTCCTCCAGCTGAAGGGAGAAATCCTGGGGGTTCCTGTGTCACCTTATTTGCCAGAAGTCTAGTTAGGAGAAAACAGACGTCATGAATTGCTGAACGAGTCCTCAAAACAATCACATTCATGACATTGGGACGGATGGGGAGGGACTCAACAGGAAAATCCTCAGTAAGGTGATTCATAAGTCCGAAACTTGTGGCTTGGGAGGTGACAAGAGTGTGCTTGTCACCCGCCTGACTGGAAGGCTCACACTACCGCCCTACCGCGCTTCAGCGTTAATTATGATAGGATCTGTGAGCTGCAGCAGGCGACAGATGACATAGGCAGAGGTGTGTAGTGAGTGAGTGGACAACAGGAAGAGTTCTTAAGACAGGAGCAGCTATCCTAAGCCCCATGTTAGCACAGGGGCGGGGTCCTAGGACCTCCTTGTGTAATACCGGTGTTCTGACTAAATTTTGATTGGGTAAAAGAAGAGAAAGGGTTGAGAAACTTGACTAAGCATGCTATCACTCATGTACAGGGATGTACTGGGACCATTTTTATGTTTGAAATGGGGAAAGAGACTGGTAGATGGGAGACACACAGAGACAGAGACAGAAACAGAGAGAGGAAAGGGGAGAGAGGGGGCAGAGCTCAGCAGCAGCGTTCCTTCACAAGTTAAGTTTTCCGAACACGGCTTCTAAGTTTCCCTTTTAAATTTATCTCGGCACTCAAGTGTGACATTTGCACGTGTCTCTCTTTAAGGCCCGGTCACAAGAGCAGCTCTCCAACCAACTTTTCCAAACTCATCAGCAATGGCTACAAGGACGAGTGGTTAAGGCAGCAGAGAGACGAGTCTGACAAGAGGACCCCGAAGACATCCAGGGCATCCTTGTCCACTCAGTCCACAAAGGACGCTGAAAGTACCGAGGACACAGAGACGCCCCATGACCCAGAGCCCCCTGAAGATTCCGAGAAAACTCCAGGTGAGGGTCACCATGACACGCGTGGAAACGCGTACCGTTGAGGGCGGCAGGGGATTTGTCTTATCTCCTAGGGAGATATGCAGGTTAAAGCCATGCCCAAACTCCAAGAAGGCTTAGAACGTGGGGCAGGCATGTGCGTGGTGTGTACTTAGACTTCTTTCTTTTCCTTCAGGTGGGAGAACAAAAAGCTATGACTTATGGGGCCTCGTGTTTTTACTATAGTTATCAAAAATCTTGATACTCCATTTGGTACGGCAAAGTGTAAATCACGGTATCAGTTTGAGTCTTCCGAATGTGAAGAGTTCTCACAGGACACTGTCGTTGTCCCTCATGAGCTTGTCCTTGGATACCCTTCACGGGATGCCTTCTTGTCCTTGGATACCCTTCACGGGATGCCTTCTTGTCCTTGGATACCCTTCAAGGGATGCCTTCTTGTCCTTGGATACCCTTCACGGGATGCCTTCTTGTCCTTGGATACCCTTCACGGGATGCCTTCTTGTCCTGGGGAAGCCCCAGTTCAGGCATTCCATTTCTCTGATACCAGCGTTTCTTAAACTGAATAATTCAGGATGGCCAAAATACAGCGCTAGTATTTGTTTTTTTCTTTAGCATTTACAGAATTAGTCCAATTTGCTTGTTTGCACCTCTGGAAACTTACCGAGGATTGTGTTCCGTTTCTGTCACTGATGATTATTGACAACTTAGTTCTGAAAAAATTAATCTTTCTTTAGGGGATTTGCTGCTTTCAGTAGTGAGAGAGAAGGCTGTTGGGGGGGGGTGTGCTCAAAAACATTTAAAATGCTGTGGTATTGGTCTGTGAGCAGAGCTCTGTATGGCTTTCCATGTTGAGTGTGACCTGCCAATCAGTCTCCATCCTTACAGAGATGGCCAACTGGTGAAAAGGGGCCCTCTTGGACGTTACAGAGCCAATAATTTTATGCCTCATTGCTCCTTGAAGCAGAATAGACTTCTTTCTCATTCTTTGAATATGAGTTATCTTTTTAAGTTTATGTTTATTACTTTTTGGTAAGTATGTGTGTGTATTTGTTTTCTTCTATTCACCCTCTTGTGAGTCTTTAGGCTGAGATTCTGAGATTCTCTCTTGGTTATTGTGAACTGTGCTGCAGTGAACAGAGGACTGAGGATTGCCTCATGACCTGGTTGCAGTTCTTCAGGATGTGTACCCAAGAGTGAGAAGAGCTTGGCGACGATTTCTGTATGCCGTGCGCATGCACATTCTTGCTAACAGTGGTCTGTGGTCCTGTTCCCTCACATCCTTGCCAGCAGGATTTTTAATCTTCAGATTTATTTCTTTAACGTGTATGAGTGTTTTATCTGCAAGTATGTTGGTGTAGCACATGCACGCCTGGGGCCAGCGCTCGAATCCCTACTGCCTATCTATCTCTTGTTGCTGCATTTCCTTTTATTCTGAGACAGGATCTCACTATGTAAATCGATGTGGCTTAGAACTCTCTGTTTCCAAAGTTGGCCTCAAACTTGTAGCAATCCTCCTGCTTCAGGCATCAAGGGCTAGGGTTACAGGTATGAGTTACCAGGCCCAGCTCCTTTGCCCATTTCTAAAACCCACAGTTTCCTTTCTTGCTAAGCTACTTGAGCTCCTTATGTATTTTAGACTAATCCCTTCCCAGAAAAGCAGTTTCAAAGTGCTTTCTCTTATTCTATGCATTGCATTTTTATTTTGCTCATTTCTTCTTTTGCTTGTTAGTTTGATACAATTTCATTTATCTATTTTGCTTGTGGTGTTTGTGTTTTGGTAATAAAAAGATCTATATATAAACATATAATATTTATATATAACACATAGCTCAGTATTTTGTATGTAACACAGTATTTATATAACATATATGTAAACATCTATACATTTCTGGGGTCAGGAGAGATGACTTAGAGCAGTGACTCTCAACCTTAATAATGCTGCGACCCTTTACTACAGTTTCTTCTGCTGTGATGACCCCCAATTATAAGATTATTTTTGTTGCTACTTCATAACTGTAATTTTGATTCTGTTATGAATCGTAATGTAAATATCCACCCCTGTGGAAGTGACGATCCACAGGTTAAGAAACACTAACTTAGAGGTTAAGTGCTTATGGTTATGGCCAAGAAGCCAAGTTCAGCCGCAGCACCCACATCGGGCATCTAACGGGTGGCTACCTACAACTCCAGTCCTAAAAGACTCAACTGGCTTCCCCAGGCACCTGCTCTCACGTAGCAAACATAAGCCCATGAAGGCATACACACAGATGCACATAAAGAAAAGCAATAATGATAAATAAAACACATCTTTTAAAAAGGAAAGGAACTGATACCAGCACCAACATTGGAAGATTTCTTTTGTAGTTTCTCTAGGAGCTTTGTAGTGGCAGGTCTTTTGCTTAGGCCTTTAATTTGTACTTGGGTATGTTGTGTGAGCCGCAATTTGATTTTCATATTTTGCTTATGTGTACTCATTTTCCAATAACACTGAGTGAAAAAATCTGTTCTTTCCTACTATATATTCTCTCTACCTTTGCTGAAAAGCAAGTATAAGTCTGTAGATAGATTTAGGGGCTCTAGCCCCCTATTTTTCTGTGAGTCTAATTTTATGTCTTGTGATAAGCATATTATATCACAAACACAGGTGAATATGTCAGTGTCTTTCTACCATGTCAGAATTAATTGACTAATAACACATCCACACTTAACAACCACACACACGAGTAGCAATGGGTTTGTTGGCAACCATTTGCCAAGCAGTCCTGCCTCCCTTGATAGCTTCCTGAGGCAAGCTCAAGTTCTTTCATTCCAGGCTTAACTAACTCTCCAATCACACATCACACATCCCAAAATAAGTGTCCATATATGCATATATGCAGGCCAAGGTGTAGCTACAAAGGGGATAAGAGCCACAGCAGAGTTCAAGGAGCCCCTACAAGGCAACTGGACACAAGCCAAGAGCTGGCAGGGCTGCAAAGGGATCAGGTAGTGAGCCATGCTGCTGAGTCAAGCCTCAGGGGGCTAGGCAAGCTGCAGAAGTGAAATGTGGAACTGTGAAGTCAGGATGGGTACAGATGGAGGAGTAGTGGATGAAGGGACAGACAGTCTAGAAGTCATGCACAAACAGCAATCCAGGTAGGCTATGACTCCCATGGGGGAGAGGCTGTGCTGAGGCCCTGGGGACAGTTCTCAGCTTGTTGGTTTTTGATGTGTACTCTGAGTGGCCAAATGACAAGTTGGAGGTAGCAGGGGCCGTTGTGGTGTTATTTCTCCCTTATTTTGGAGGTCTAAGTGAAAATATTGTGCCCTTTCCTCAGTAGGGTGTGTTCAGGAAATTCTTTGGCCTGCTTTTATTGATAGGATTTTAATCTGTCCTTGTGTTTATAGGGTCACAATTTACATTAATGAGTTTACAGGGTAATTGCTGTTTTACTATTAGAAATAAGCTAGTCACTGCTCTATGCTTCTGTGGGTGGTGCCTGAAAGATGCTGGTGTTGCGTGTGGGATGGGACACAGGGTCATCCTGCCTCTGTGTACTCACTCGAAAGGTACTCAGCTGCTGCCTTTCAAATTGAGCCCTTCAAGACATGGCAGATTTCTGAGAAACCCCGGTTTTGTCTACAGCGTGGAGCAACCCAGAGCAGACCCAGCTTGACCGCAGCATGCCCCTTCCCAGACCTTTCTATCCCGGAGTCTTTTTCTCACAGACGAATGGATTCAGCTTGGTCTGAGCACACTTTGTACTCATGATTCAGTAGGGTCTCTGTTTACTGGAGTGTGTATAGGAGCGTCCAGGCTACCCACCTTGTTTCTGTCCTCGGTATTCTATGGTAGCACTACAATGTGCCTTTTCTTTTCTTTTTTTTTGTTTATTTTTTTTTTTAGTTGTTGAAAAAAAATTTCTGCCTCCTCCCCATTTCCCATTTCCCTCCCCCTCCTCCCATACATCGGCCCTCCTCCTCTCCCCCACACTACTCTCCCCCTCCCCCCACTCCATTCCCCCTCCCTCTCTAGACTGGAGAGCAGTCCAGATTCCCTGCCCTGTGGGAAGTCCAAGGTCCTCCCACTTCTATCCAGGTCCAGGAAGGTGAGCGTCCAAACAGGCTAGGCTTCCACAAAGCCAGTTCATGCATTAGGATCGAAACCTAGTGCCATTGTCCTTGGCTTCTCATCAGCCCTTATTGTTCGCCCTGTTCAGAGAGTCCGGTCTCATCCCATGCTTATTCAGTCCCAGACCCGCTGGCCTTGGTGAGCTCCCAATAGATCAGATCCACTGTCACCGTGGGTGGGTGCACCCCCCGTGGTGCCTTTTCTTTCCCATTTGCCTTTTCTACTTTAGTTACAGATTTTCCATCTTAAAAACAAAAATCTTCATTTTGTTAGTCCTTCCCCTTGTGTCATTGGTCTTTATTTATTTTTGTCTGATATTATTTTCTTCTTTCACCTATAGTTTTAGATCATTATTATCTTAGGATCCCCAATTTACATATGTGCATGCAGTGCATACACAGGCTCACCCACATAAACTGTATTTTAGTATTCTGCATTTTATCCTCAAGTAAATAAAAATGACCTCACCATCAGTATACACCTAAGGTCTAACCGATGCATAGCACTTGACACTGGTGTGAACTTATTAACTTTCTGGAAATAAGTCACCGCAAGTCTTATCCAATCCAGGTGTTCTAACGGAATCCACATTTTCACCGGCAGCAGGTCCTACTTAATCACACACAAACGTTTTGCCATCAAACTCATAAACAGAGAAGCACACTGTCCTTGAGGATTGGGGGGTGGGGGCGTTCAAGGGGCTGGGAACCTGCTGCATGGGAAGCAGGCATCACCACTGAAAACCCTGGCCCCTCCCTCCCCAAGGCTGGTACTGCTGATTCCACATTTCTTTCCACCATTGATCGTGGTTGCTCCTCTGTCCGTCACAGTTTTCACTTTATAAACAACAACAATTAAAGCAGATGGTGCCTTCTCCTCCCTACCTGAAAACCCTCCCCTCGGAGTTGTAACTTTCTGGAAATGAATCTTCTCAAACAAGGTTGTTGCTAGTTTAACATGACTGTTTGCAGACATTCTTGATGTGTTGACATAAAACCTAACAGCCACAGGTTCAGTTTCAGACTTTGGCAAGGGGCCCCAGTTAAAGAGAGGGTGTGAGACTTGGGAGCAGAAAGACAGACACCACACAGCTGAGTTCTGTCCTGTGCTCCAGAAGCAGAAGTTCTGATCACAGGCTGGCAGGACTCGGATAGGAAAGAATGGTGCTTGCTTTAGTGCAAAAGTGGAGCCTTGTTTCCAACCATGATTTGTGCTGCAAGGTAGGATTGCAAACTCAATTTTTAGAGACTTTTGCGTTAATCCTTAGGAATAGGAGCAGAAATACATTTGTTATATACTTTTTAATTAAAAAGTTAAAATTTTGAGTGTATTAAAATTGCGGCCTCATCTTATTTGCATTGCAGATGCAGATGCAGATGCAGATGCAGATGCAGATGCAGAAGGATCTCCTTCAGAATCGACGCCAGCAGAGCTCAAATAAGCCTGGATATACTGTCTAGGACAACCTCTTTAGTTGCTATCTGTAGAGGGACAATGGACAGCTATATTTGCAGGCTCCTGTTATATTTTATTAATGTAAAGTCTTTTGAAGCAACTTGCCTTGGGTAGAATTGAGATAGCAAACATGGGGTAAGTGTGGGCTTTTGTTTCTTGCATTTCTCGGGATGGCCTTGCTGACCTGCTGATTTCTGGGACCAGAGTCTTCCTGAAGCAGGCCTCTAACATCCTATCTGCCCCACACTGTGGAGCACTGCTAAGACTTGAAAAGGAAGAGACTCACAAGTTGCAGCCTTTTCCCTTATTTGGTCCCATAATCTTTATAGAAACAATTTCCCGCTACACAGAAATGACTAATTTCAGAGCCGTGTGACATAATTTGCTGTAACAATATTTTATTATGCTTTGAAGTTTAAAGCATTTCAAATAAAACATTGTAACATTAGTTGATTATTTTTGCTAATAGATTAGGTGCAAATTGAAGCCCAGAAATACTGAATATTTGTTGTTTTATATCCTTTAGGTAAAAAAATATATTTAATCTCAATTAGGCTATTTTATTAGGTTCACAAAAATATTCTAGTAATCAGACTCAATGCTCTTGTTTTATAAATTTTGTTGTTTCTATGTTAGTATTTAACATTAAAATGTATTTTATATTTTATTCATTAATAAAAGAATAACCTTATCAGGAAAAGTTTCTAGAAAGCCAAATAGAGTCAGCACTGGAATTAACTTATCATGCATTTGCTTGGTTAAAGTTTGAATTTCGAATTGGTTCTTTAACTGAAATACTTAATTGAACACTTACATCTCTATTGCTTTATCAGAGGGATATTACTATGGGAAAATATATCTAATATATAAAATATGAATGACTATATGTATTCAATAAAAATAATATAACACTATTATGCATTTCCCTCTGCTTTTTTCCCTTTTCCTTCTCTTCTTCCCTTCACTTATTTTGCTACCTCATTTCTAAACATTCCCACTTCTCTGGGAGATCATTAGGAACAGATAGCAATAATGAGAAGTCTTTATTATTTTTAAAGGTTATTGGAGCAACAGAAAACCATGGCTTGTGCAAAGAGAAGATACAATTTGGGGTAAAATCTGGCAATTTTAGCCTCAATCCTTAGAGTAGCCACAGTCAGTCTCATTGTGACCTCTCAGGTTGGTAAAATAGAGCTTTTGTGGTTTGGGTGTGAAATGCTTCCCCACATCAGGATCATGTCTTGGGATACTTGGTCCCCAACCAAAGGTGTTGCTCTACCTTCAGTGGGTAGGCAGAACTGGAGGAAGTGAAGTGGGTTACTGAGAGTGAGCTGTTTCCTGTTGTCTACTTCCTGTTCTGCTAAGATGTAAGTGGATGCCACATGCCATGCCTTTCCTGTGGTGATGGGTGGATACCCCTTACATGTCAATCAAAAACAAAGACCAAAAATCCTTCTCCAGGCTGGAGTGGTAGCTCCATCTACGTGCTTGCCACACAAGCATGAGGGCCTGAATTCAACCCCTAGGATACATGTAAAATACTGGGAATGGTGACAGGTGGTCAAAACCTTTAATCCCAGCACTTGGAAAACAAAGACAGGAAGACCTCTATGAGTATGAGGCCAGCCTGGTCTGTGTGGTGAATCCCAGGTAAGCCAGGGATGCATATAGAGATCCTGTCTCAGAAAATTAGAACAAGCTATCCTCCTGCAACCTTGGTGGAACTCTGAAACACAGCTTACTCCAATACTGAGGGGACTTAAGAGAGTGAACAGCCACATGGCAGAACGCCCTACTCTCTAGGACCTCCGCTGTGGGACAAAACCCTGGGCCCCTCCCCCAACTCCCTTAGCTTTTCTAGCTAGCCAGCTAGGAGTTTCCAGAGGCTAGGATTTCCCCAAACCCAAACCCATCCAGCCACCATCTAAACTACTAGCCACACCCCACCCCCAAATATGCCTATCCTACAACCTTGGTGGAACTCTGAAACACAATTTGTTCCAATACTGAGGGAATTTAAGAGGTACTAAGAGCTTGCTACAACACTGAGGGGATTAAGAGAGAGCACCAAGAGAGCAAACCAGGAGAAAAAAATCAAGAGAGCAGGCTTATAGAGACTTCAGAGGCTTTCTGAGACAGACATTGACAGTACAGAGCAGACCAAGAAAAACTCCCAAACACTCAGACAACCACAGCAAAGATTGGACCAAGAAACAAAAACACTGCCGGCCCGATTTGAAGGAAAAGATGGATAGGCACCAATGCAAGAATTCCTTCAACAACCTAAAAAGCAACACAGTAACACCAGAACCCAGCAGTCACACAACAGGAAGACTTGATCATCCTAACCCAGAAGAAGTAGAAGAAAATGACTTTAAATCTAACATTATGAAAGTGATGGAAACTTTAAAGAGGAAATGAAAACTCCCTTAAAGAAATGGAGGACAAGACAAACAAAAAAACTGGAAGAAATTAATAAATCCCTCAAAGAAACCCAAGAAAACCAAGAAAAAACAATCAAACAGATGAAGGAAACAGTTAATCACTTGAAGACTGAAATAGAGGTAATAAAGAAAACACAAACCAAGGGGATTCTGGATATGGAAAATCCGGGTAAATGAACAGGAACTACAGAAACAAGTATACAAGAATACAAGAGATAGAAGAAAGAATCTCAAATGGCCAAATGATACTTAAGGAAATGTTCAACATCCTTAGCTATCAGGGAAATGCAAATCAAAACAACTCTGAGATACCATCTTACACGTGTCAGAATAGCTAAGATCAAAAATACTAATGATAGCTTGTGCTGGAGGATGTGGAGTAAGGGGAAGACTCATCCATTGCTGGTGGGAATGCAAACTTGTACAACCACTTTGGAAATCTGTATGGCAGTTTCTCAGAAAATTGGGATTCAACTTACCTCAGAATCCAGTAATACCACTCTTGGGCATATACCCAAAAGATGCTCAATCATACTACAAAAGCATTTGTTCAACTATGTTTATAGCAGCATTATTTGTAATAGCCAGAACCTGGAAACACCCTAGATAACCCCTCAACTGAAGAATGGATAAAAAAAATCTGGCACATTTACACATTAGAATACTACTCAGAGGAAAAAAAAATACTGACATCTTGAATTTTGCATGCAAATGGATGGGACTATTCCAACTACTGATGCTCTGTCTCAAGGACCAAATACCTATAGGGGTCTCCACACCTTAGGTGTGATTTGACCTTTGTTACTATTACAGTTTTAAAACTCACATAATGCATTCTGATATACATACATATATCATGTTATACAAACATATATACCTCTTCCCTCAGTTCTGTTCTTCTAGAGTACCCTGGCTAAATCAGGCATGAAAGTTAAGCTTAGAAATGCAGAACAGAAGAATCAGAGGAGAGGAAAAAAGAGAGAGAACAGCATTCTAGAGAAGAGTGAAGAGCAGCATCAACAGTCTCTAGTGTAACAAAGAGAAGAAATAAAATTCAAGGTCAAGAAGGAAAGCACCAGGGTGAGACTCTGACATAGGGTCATGTCATGTTGGGCCTGAAATGTTCATTAAAATGCAGGAGAGATGAGTCAGTGTTTAAGAGTTCCTACTGCTCTTGAAAAGGACTCAGCATCCACATCTGGTGACTCACAGCTGACTTCAGCTCCAGATTCAGAGGATCTGATGCTCTCTTCTGGTCTTTGCAGGCACTCCACACTCATGTGCAAAAACCTACACACACACACACACACACACACACACACACATACATCCTGTTTTTTATTGCATATATATTTATATTGCATATATTCAATGAAAAGCAGGGTATATATTGCATATATATGCAATAAAAATCAGGAGTAAGCTCTGGTAGGATCAACAGTACATGTTATCAAATAATTAAGGCAGAAATATCAATTCTGTAGAGAAGATAGAATGACAGGAATTAATTCCCAACTTACTGGTGCTGTAACTAGAAAAAGACAAGTTAGAAAACTATAAAAATATCATTTTAATAAGGACCTCAAGATAAATCTAAACTAAGCACCTCTAAAAGTGAGAAAATACACGTTCCTGTGTAAGGTTGGGAATACAAGATAGCCTTTTCAGCAGGTGACTTGGTCACCAGGGCGGAGTTGCTGTCACTAAGATCGCTGCTTCCACAGAAGTCCACAGAGATGCACTGTGTCTCCTGACAGATGAGGACACAGAGAAAAGTTTCCCATTTGTGAGCCAGACACAAAACATACTTGAACCTTGATCTTAGATTTTTTTCCATACTCCAGAAATTCGAGAGGTAAATACTTTTGTGTATAAACTGCCTAGTTTATAGTGTTTGCAAAAAGCAGCCTGAGTGGGTTTTAATACAGGAAGAAATAAACTTGTCTTCAATCAGAGATGATGTGATCGTCTGTCTAGAAATTCTAAAATAAGTTACAAACTCGATGCTGGTAGCCAGTTGTACCAAGGCTACAAGCCAACGACTTGTCCAAATAGCAAAAACACACAAGTAGAATTTAAAATGTAATCACCAAGGGTACCCTCAAAATAAATTGCTTATATCTAAGTCTAAGAAAATACAAACAAGACTATATGAGAAAATTACATAACTCCAATGAAAGAAATTGAGAAGAGCTAAATAAATGCAGGGGTTTGCTATGCCCATGGGCAGGAAGACTAAATAGTGCCATGATGTTAGTTGGTGTCATTTAGACCTATATATTAATATAGTGACAATCAAATCCGGAGCCTGCTATTTTATGGATGCTGACAGATGATTAAAGACATACAAAAGACCCTGAAAACAAAGCACAGCGTCAAAGGAGACCAACTCAGAGGAACTTCACTGCACAACTTTGAGACTTAGAGTGATATTAAGGTGTTCTTGACACTGTGTCACCGGGAAAAGGATAAACAATGAAGCCCAGAAACAGACCCACAGAATACAATCAACTTGCAGAACCAGAGACCAATGGAGAAAAGCACTTTAAACAAATGCTGCAGGCATTATCAACAGCCAAAGAAGAAAAATTGCTAGACCACAAACCATAAGCTGCTTACAAAAACTTTCTCATATGACCACAGCTTTAGATATAAAACGTGGATCTATAAAACAAACTCCTAAAAAATGACACGGAAGGAAACATAGATGACTTTGAGTTTTGTGACATTTAAACATAACACCAAGAGTATGATTTATGAAAGAAAGAATTGGGAAGGTGGACTTCATTAAACACTTCTAGACTCTGTTCCGTTGAAAAAAATAATGCTGTACAAAAAGCCACAAAACAAGCTACAAACTCTGTGTGTGTGTGTGTGTGTGTGTGTGTGTGTGTGTGTGTGTGTGTGTGTGTATGTGTGACATCTGGTAAAGGACTGTCTCCAAATATTAAATACAAAGAATTTTAAAACTCAACAGGAGACAACAAGCAACATAAAAGTGAGTCCAAGTTGTTTACAAACACGTCACCAAGGGAGGTAGACAGAGAGGAAATAAGAATATAAGGCCCATAATGTAGTATTTCATCAGGGAAATTCAAACTAAAACAGCACTCAGACACAAATCGAGTACAGGCCACCGTGGAACACATGTCAGGGGGTCATATAACACTGAACGTATTCTTCATTTGGCTTAGGAATGGAAGCCCTTGGTGCTTACAGGAAAGACTGAAAACCTGCCTATATGTAGTCACAAGGGCCTTACTCACAATTACCAAAGTCTGGAAGCAATGGAAATGTTTATTACAGGTGAGTGGGTGAAGAAACTGTGGTGCATTCAAACCAACGCATGTCAGAAATGTCCAGGAAGAAAGGAAGCATGGGGTCATCAAAAGACAAGAGGGAAGAAACCCATACTCTTAAGAGAAAGAAACCAACCTGAGACGTCCATATTGTGGGGCTCCAACCACCCAAAAGTGTGGAAAAAGCAAAGGGCAGAGACAGTAAAGAGATCAGGGCCAGGGAGAAGAATGACGACTAAGAGGGATATGGAGGACTTTAGAGCTAGAAATTAGCTTTGTACTATATTACCAAAATGGGTCGTATGTATGCTCCGAGCAAACTCTTGAGTGATGGTGACGTGCCTCTGTAGGCGCACTGATTTTAACAGACTCACTGTTCTCGTCAGGATGTTGCTGGGGAAAGCTATGTTAATTTGGGCAGAGGGTGAGTTTTCTGTACTTTGTGTTTATTATTGCTAGAAGCATAAAACTGCAGTTTATTGAAACGAAACTCAAAATATTCCCTTATTTGTTCATACAGAGGAGAAACAAAACTTAGGGTTGAGAAGAAGGAAGAGGTAGACAAATGCTACGTGAGCCAGAAAAGGATGACACACGACTGGCTGCCTGTGACAGAATGGTGGTAAAAGAAAGCAGCACCAATTAAATCTGAAGGACAGTCAGTGTGCTATACAATGAGGCACATAAGAGGCAGAGCAATATTTCCAACTCATTCTGCTCAGAGAGCCAAGCACAGCCGCTCTGAGTGGTCTCCTTTCTCAGCCTAGATTTCCTGCCAGAGTTCTCGGTGAAACAAGAGGCTTTCCTGGGTGATTTCACAACAACATAGCAGTGTGCACAACACTCCTGACTCAGCTTTTTCCATGTGCTAACGCATAGTGATGGGGTGAGTGTGTCTGGAGACAACACGGCCTTGCAACCTGGTCAGGGCTAACTTGGAACGCAAAGAATTTACATGAGACTTACAGCATGTGCTATTATTGTATTAGTAAAAGATTTGCAGCAAAGATCACTCCTGGGAGCTGGCTCCGTGGGAAAAGTGCTTGCTGGGCAGGCAAGAGGACATGAGTTCAAGTTCACAGAACTTCTGGAGAAAAGTCAAGTGTAGTGATGTGTCTATAATCTCTGCACTGTGTGTGTGTGTGTGTGTGTGTGTGTGTGTGTGTGTGTGTGTGTGTGTGTTGAAGGAGGAGATTTGAGGTAGGTAGATCCTGGGAGCTCACTGGCCAGCAAGTTTAGCTGAAATGATGATCCCCAGACTCAGTGACAGACACTGTAGCAAAAAAATAAAGTGGAAGACATCAGCTTCCACGTATCAACACACACACACACACACACACACACACACACAAACACACACACATACACTTCTACCACGTATTTCTTTGAAAGTATCCATTCCATTTTAGTAATTCTCTACAGCTTGTTTCAGGAACTATACATGTAGATTTTTTCTTAAAGTGCATCATGACCCTTTCTAGGAGCTGCAATGATGGTAACTAGCTAAAGTTAAATCTCTTCACTCTTCACTTGAAAACTGAGCGGATCAGCCAACAAACTGAGCAGGTGTACTTAAAGTAAAACGGAAACCTTCATAGGTCCACCTTCATTCAGCATAAGTCATGAGCTCACTATTCACTTCAAGCTGTCTATTAATACACAAAGAGAAAACGTTCTAGAGTGGATTGCTCACACTCTGCTGAGGGTGGAGGGAACATGCAGAGTGACTCAGAAACACAAAGGAGTTTACACCAAAACCATCTGTGGCAGATAAGTTCACACTGGGTGAGAAGCTAACGAGGACAGGGAGGAGAAGGAATCCTGTAGAGTGAATCAGGAAGGACACAGAAAGGAAGCGTGGCCCTGTTCCACTTAGAAGGACTCTGGATAAGCTAAGGTCTCTGGGGAAGACCAGCAGGAAAGAGGAGAGGCACCCTTGGAGACAGGAGACGGGACACAGAGGATGCTGGGACTCCTGCAGAATGAAAGCAGCAGAAAAGGATAGCAATCCCATCTCCACACCCCCCACGACAGCCATGCCCTGAGGAAAGTGTGCATCTCCTTTCTGCACATGAAGGCACGACCCAAGTCCGCGCAGTAGGCACGTGGAGGCACAAGGAAGTCTTCACGGGGAATATCGCACGGCAAAACATCGAGTGAGAAAGCTGCCCTCTGCACACTAGCAAAGACAGAAGAAACCTCCGTATCAGCTCTTCTCTTTTGGCTACGTAGAAAATTAAGAAGGCACACATATGACAAATAAAATGAAAGAAAAAAAACCCTTTCACCAAAGTGAGTGAAATGAGTTGATTTAATGTCTGGAAGAAAAAAGAGTCAAAGATAATTTAAGCGCTAAAGGCTACGTTTAAGGGTACACGAGGGAAATTAGATTCTGATGAAACTTTAATATAGGGCATTGAATATGACGGGAACAAAGAGGACTGAAAATGAAATGGAAGGCAAGCAAGGAAGAATGGGCTGAATGTGTAATTAGATTCCCCAAAGAAGGAAAATAATGGGGAAAAGGGGAACAGAACTAATGTTTAGCAACTATAACAAAAAAAAATCCTTCAGAAATAAAGGACTCAGAGCTACACATTTAAAAGGCTCATCATGTACTGGGAAACTAACTGGCAACTATATCATAACATTTTAGCAAAATATTAGCTTTTTATTTTAAAAATTCTGATCAGTCTCTCAAGATCAGAATGACCTAATAATTTAGAAGATCAAACAAAGTGTCTGTCATAAGCCTCACTAAAGGTAAGCGGAGGCTGGTGGGATGACCTGGTAGTTAAAAAAGACTCAGTGCTCTTGGAGAAGAGGCCGTTCAGTTTCCAGCACCTACCTATGTCAGGCAGTTTCCGACTACTGTAACCCTAGCTCCAGAGGATTCACGGGCCCCTCTGAACCCCACAGGTACCTGCTCACATAGGCATATATCCACACAGAGATCTCTACACATACATATAATGAATTTTTAAAAGTAAGAAGAATAATAAATTTAAAATAAATATGGGGGAGGGAGTGGTAAGCACAATAACACACACCTTTAATCTCAGCACCTGGGATTTAGAAACAGATGGATCTCTGTGAGTTCTAGTACAGCCTGATTAATATAGTGAGTTGCAAGCCAAACAGTGAGACCTTGTCTTAGAAAAGATAACAAACCAAAAGCAATCTACAGATTCAACGTAATGCCCATCAAAATCCCAACAAAATTTTTCACAGACCTCGAAAGACTGGTACTCAACATCATATGGAAAGGTAAAAACCCAAGCTACAGTAATGAAAACAGCCTGGTATTGGCATAAGAACAGACAGGAGGACCAATGGAACCGAATAGAAGACCTGGATATTAATCCATACATCTTCAACACCTGATTTTTGACAAAGAAGCAAAAAATATAAAATTTTAAAAAATAAAGCACATTTAACAAGTGGTGCTGGCATAACTGGATATCAACATGTAAAAGAATAAAAATCGACAGACATCACCATGCACAAAACTCAACATAAAGCCAGCTACACTGAACTTTATAGAAGAGAAAGTGGGAAATACAAATACACTGGCACAGGAAACCACTTCCTAAATAGAACCCTAGCAGCACAGACACTGAGAGAAGCAATTAATAAATGGGACCTCCTAAAACTGAAAAGCTTCTGGAAAACAAAGGACACACTCAACAAGACAAAACAACAGCCTACAGAATGTGAAAAGATCTTCACTAACCCCACATCAGACAGAAGTCTGATCTCCAAAATATACAAAGAACTCAAGAAATTGGTCACCAAACAAACACATAATCCAAAAAAAAAAAAATGGAGTACAGACCTAAACAGAAAACTCTCAACAGAGGAATCTAAAATGACTGAAAGACACTTAAGGAAATGTTCAATATCCTTAGTCATTAGAGAAATGCAAATCAAAACAACTCTGAGATTCCATCTTACACCTGTAAGAATGGCCAAGATCAAAAACACTGATGACAACTTATGCTGGAGAAGTTGTGGGGAAAAGGGAACACTTCTACATTGCTGGTGGGAATGCAAGCTGGTACAACCCCTTTGCATGTCAGTTTGGCGATTTCTCAGAAAATTAGGAGACAACTTTACTCAAGACCCAATAACACCATTTTTGGGTATATATCCAAAGGATGCTCAATTGTGCCACAAGGATATGTACTCAACTATGTTCATAGCAGCATTGTTTATCATAGCCAGAACCTGGAAACAACCTAAATGCCCCTTGACTGAAGAATAGATAAGGAAAATGTGGTATATTTACACAATGGAGTACTACACAGCAGAAAAAAAAATCTTGAATTTTGCAGGAAAATGGGTGAAGCTAGAGAACATCATTTTGAGTGAGGTAGCCCAGACCCAGAAAGATAATTATCACATGTACTCACTCATAAGTGGTTTTTAAACATAAAGCAAAGAAAACCAGCCTACAAACCACATTCCCAGAGAATTTAGACAATAGTGAGGACACTAGACGTACATGATCTAATCTACATGGGAAGTAGAAAAAGACAAGATCTACTGAGTAAATTGGGAGCATGGGGGCCTTGGGAGAGGGTTGAAGGGGATGGAAGAGGCAGGGAGGAGAGCAGAGAAAAATGTAGAGCTCAATAAAAAATTCACATTGATTAATAAAAAAGAGAAAAAGATAGCAAACAACCAACAACAATAAAATAAATATAGAGGATGGGGGTGGGGAAGCTCTGTCAGTAAAATGCTTGTTGTGTAAGAGTGTGGACTCCAGATAGATCCTGTTATAATTATAATTGTGCTGGCCTGCCCTGTCACCTGGGTACCCTGTTCCTTTAAGAGGCAAGTTCTCCCCCTTCCTGCTGAGGCAAGCTGATCTCATGCCTCCTCTCCTCCTCTTTCTCTCTCTGTTCATCCTTCTTCTGAAGAGGCAGCCTCTGTCTTTCCCTATCACCCCCTTTCTCCTTCACCTCTGCCCACCCTTTCTCTCTCTTTCCCCCATATCCCCTCCCCTTATACTCTCTCAATACTCATTACAACATTTAATTAGGGGTTCATAGTTAGAGGGTTAGAGTCCATGACCATCATGACAGGAAGCATGGCAAGAGGCAGGCACAGCACTGGAACAGAAATTGAGAGCTATATCTGTTTCACAAGCAGGAGGCAGAGTAAGAGATAACTGGAAATAACACGTGTCTTAAAACTGCAAAGTCCACACCTAGTGACACACTTTCTCCAGCAAAGCCACACCCTACTTATCCTTCCCAAACAGTTTTTCCAACTGGAAACCAAGCCCCCATAAGAGATTCTTGATGGTTCTCAGGGGCTATTTCCTAATAAAACACCCTATCACTGCTATAACCTTAGTAAACTATGTGGAGTTATAGGAAGTGCATTGCAGAATTCGATGTGGTAGCTTGACAGATATAATGGATCAGTGACCTCTATCCACAAAGGTAAACACAGGAGAGCCAGCCTTCCTCACATCCTCAGGGACCCTCAGACATAGAAAGCGCCTAACACCAGAGACAAGGATGGAATGTGCAAGGTTATAGGGAAGGGAGGTGGAAATGATCGCAGACTAGGCAATTGAGGCAGAAAATGGATTTCAGTTACAGACATCATTTTCATCTGGAAGGAAACTGACAATAACCCTTCTCACCCATGGAGACTGGTGGTAAAGAGATTTGTGGGGGGTATGCCCTTGACTAAAGTCTTGGGAAAGTATGGTGGTTTGAAAGAAATTTGTGCCTAAAGGGACTATTAGGGGCCATCAGGCACTATTACGACATGTGGCTTTGTTGAGGGAGGTATGGACTTGTTGGAGGACGTGTGCCACTGTGCCCCCCCCCCCAGCTGTGAGGTCTCTTATGCTCAAGATACCACTCAGTGTCACAGACCACTTCCTGTTGCCTGCAGGATATAGGACTCTCAGCAAGTTCTCCAGCACCATGTCTGCCTGCATGCTGCCATGTCCCACCATGATGATAATGAACTGAATCTCCAAACGGGAAGAGAGCCACCCAAAAATAAATGATTCCTTATAAGAGTTGTCATGGCCATGATGCCCTTCCACAGCAATAGAAACCCTAACAGAGAGGACATTTTAAAACACGGGAAAACTCTGGAGGAAGTTGAAACTCTAAAAAAGAACAAAACAGGAACTCTGAAAATGAAAGGATCAGCCAATCAAATTAAGAACACAACAGGAAGCATTGTCAACAGATAAGGCCAGGCAAACAGTGGCAGACAAAAACAAGAAAATCACACTTTCACACACACAGAAAGAAAAATTAGTAAACACGACCAAAGCCTTCCGAAACCTCTGGGACACACTCAACAGACTAAGCCTAAGAATCCAGAGGTAAAAGAAGGAATGGATATAAACTCTAAAGGCATAGACAATGTTTAAAATGACTGTACAGTGTAAAATTCTCAAATGGAGAGAAAAGATGTGAACATCCAAACAGAAGAACAAAGAACCTCAAGTTGAGAAGAGCCTCTCTACATCATATCATAGGCAAGATGTCACATAAAGGCACAAACATCCAAGTAATGTTAGGTCTCTCATCAATATTCCTAAACACCAGGGAAGAGTGGAATGATGTATTCAAAGCCCTGAAAGAAACTAACTGTGAATCAAGACTGGCATACCCAGCAAAATTATTTTTTAAAATAAATAGACAAATATGAGCATTTCAAGGCAAGCAAAAAAAAATAAGGCACAATGCATGGTAATTGAGCATGAATGGCAGGAAACATTTAAAGATTCACTGTATAAAGAGGAAAGGAAAAACTCATTCACAGAGTTCAGAGGAAATAGTCTCATAAGAGCAACGGATGAACACTGATGAGAAGGAATCAATAGCATCCAGAACAGCCAGTCATAAATCCCCTATTGCTCATAGGAGAAGAAAAGAGTCACCATGAATCCAATCAACCTACACAACAGCTAAAAAACCATAAAGAGACAATAGACTCCCCTCCACAACAACCATAAATGCAAATAACCTCGGCTCACCAATAAATACACATGGACTAACTGCCTGAATTGAAACAAAACAAAATAAAACAAAACCTAGACTCAAATAAATACTGTCTTCAAGAAGCACACTCTACTGCAAAGATACACAAAAATTGTGGGTCAAAAAGTGGAAATTGACTTATGTAGCAAATGGATTTTAATCAAGGAGCAATAACTATTTTCATATCTGATAAACTGGAAGCCAAAACTAGTCAAAAGAGGTAAAGAGTACTACTATATATTTTAAAGAGTGAGAAATTATAATGGTTAGAAATATTTATACACCAAAGTTGGGCTCCCAATTCCATAAAATAAACACTGAAAGACATAAAAGGACAGATAGGTCTTAAAAGTAATAGTGGGAGACTCACATCTTTAGATAAAATTCTTAGAACAAAACCCAGGGAGAAATTTAAGATCTAAATCATGCCATAAATAGATATAAATTGATTAAATGATAGGCCATAAAATAAACATCAAATAGCAAAAAACCAAAATAATTTTGTATCTTATGAGATTATTATGGAATAAAACTATAAATCAATAGCAAGAGATAGCATAAAAACTGCATAAATACTTAGGGACTGACTAATACATGCTTGGATAAACAGGACGTTGGAGAAATAAGAAAGGAAAACTTTAAATTTCTAGAATCAAATGGAAAATATAAAAAGCAATAGTAGAACTTCTTAGATATGGTTAAAGTGTATAAAAACAGCTGCTTACATTTTAAAAAAATCAGAGATAACACAAATAATCTAATAAAACAATGTTCTAGAAAATGTTCTTCCATGTTCTAGAAAAACAAGAAGCAAAACCTAAACACTGCAGATGACAAAAAATACTAAAGATTAAAGTAGAAATTAATAGAATAGAGACAAAAAGAAAAATGCAGAAATCAATCAAGTAAAAAGTTCAAGTTGGTTCTTTTGGTCAGATAAACAAACCTGACAAATTCCTAGACAAATAATCAAAGAAAGAGAAGACCAGGATTAACAAAAGTTAGGGATGGAGGTGCGTTATAACAGACTTCAGTGGAATGAATCCACACGATCATTGGGGAACATTTTGAAAACTTTTTTCTCCAAACCTGGAAAATCTAGAAGAAATTGCTAAATTCCTAATCACAATGGTCCCCCAAATTTAATAAAGATGACATGAACAACATAAACAGACCTGGAACCAGCAACTAGATTGAAGCAGTAGTTAAAAGCCTTCAAAACCCTTCTTTGTACCCTACCCTGGGCAAAACCCTCTGCCCTCATTTCCCCAGGTTTTGAGGCTGACCCGTGGCCATGTGGTGGGAGCTAAATGATGCTAACTTTAACTCCTTATGTTCTCTTGCACAGAATTCTCACATTTTCTGTCTCCACCAAGGTTCGCTCAGGGCGCCCAGAAGATATGGAGCAGGTTTGGGGACAAGGAAAAGACAGCCACTTGAGCGGTTAGGTCCAGCACTGACCTAGAACCTGGTATCACCTGAGGTTACTTTTCTAACTGAAAGAAGCAACATGCTGCTAAGATTTTAAATTGGGATTAACTCCTTTTAAGAATCGAGTTTCTTTCTTTACGTACACATTTTTCCTTTGTTTTTATTTTATGTGTGTGAATGTTTGGCCTGTATGTATGCTGTGCACCACGTCTGTGCTGTGCCCCTGGAGACCAGACGATGGCAAGACATTCCCCGGGAACAAATAATCAAAGAAAAAGGATACAGGGATTCCTTGGCTGAATTCTGTGAAAATTCAGTTTGATGACTTATTGTATATTGCTGGTTCTCTATCTGCTACTTGCATCCATTCAAAACCAAAAGCATGTCTATCAGAGATCATTCTCTGGACTGTACAAAGCATAAAACAGACTTTTTACTATCTTGTGTTTTCTCTAAGGTTTACCTGGTAACTTACTTACAAAGCCTCATAGTTGAATAGTTTATTGCCAGGGGATTTAATTTATTACATTATCCTATGTATCCTCCAACCAAATGACTGCCATTTTCATAAGACCATCTATGTCTGTTAATAAAAGATCCTCACAGCTGGGCTTATTGACTGTTGGTGTCCTTCACAAAAGATGGGGAAGGAGGCACATCTGAGTGTCCAGCCAATTACCCCAGATGGTTGTGTGCAGCTCTGCCCTAATTCCCCATGGCCTCGAGGGCTTGGAGAAGAGCTAGAATACATAGACTGGGGAAGACTAGGAAGGGTGCTTAGGCTATGCAGCTGAAGGGAAGCTGTCATCTCTACTAGGTAGAGACTTTCTAGGGCAGCTGCTGTCTGTCTGGTTACCACTCTCCTGTCAGTGACCCCTCACCCATGCCCTAAAAATAAACTCAATAAACTCTTTGCTTTCCTGTTGGGGGATGATCTTTTTGTACACTGTAAAGATGTGTTTGCCTAAGGGGCCTTCTGATTGGTTTAATAAAGAGCTGAATGGCCAATAGCTAGGCGGGAGAAGATAGGTGGGACTTCCAGGGAGAGAGAGGAACTCTGGGGAAGAAGAGAGGTGAGGAGATGCCAGCAAGACACAGGACGAGTTGGACACACAGAAAGGGAGAGAGGTGAAAGAGGTTTGGCAGAACATAGATGAATAAAGTTAGGTTAACTTAAGTTATGAGAGCTAGTAGAACAAGCCTAAGCTAAGGCCAAGCTTTCCTAATTCATATAAGTCTCCATATCATTATTTGGAGGCCTGCAGTCCCTACAAGTAAGTACTACTATACTTTCAAAGGATGAGTTTTGGTGAAATAAAACTTTGGCTTGTCATTGAAACATTATGATAAGGGGAAAGACTTCTCATTGCTTAGTCTCCCTTGAGGATATAATTCTCACAAGAGATGGCAGATTTGTTTGTTATTATTCCCATGTCTTGCAGCATTAAGAAAATCATTAAGTATAAGAAAACATCATAAAAATACAGAAATGGAAATACTTTTGGTAAGGGGTCTGTGTGTGAAGATGTTTCTCCAGGGTGAAAAAGATAGGGGTAAGAATCAGGGAAGTTACAATGGTCTAGTCAAGTTATATGAGGTATGTAAAAGATGAGAGTTTATGTACATGACATTAAAATGTCCAAGGTCAAAGCTCAATAGATTTGATGTTGAACCTTTGCTTAAATCAGCGAAGCTATTGGTCCACTCATCACAACAAATCTCTCTTTTTTTTTTTTTTTTTGGTTTTTCGAGACAGATCTCTTTAAAAGTATCAGACTTTTGCCCTAGCTTTATTTAAGTATTGCACAATAGTTCAAAACAACCAGCCCAGTGTAACTGACCTTGTGGGCGTTTAATACTCTTACTTAGAGTCCTATACTGAGGGAGTCAGGGAGATTAAATAAGGGACTTTAAAATCAACTATGTTCCAGGGACCGTGGGGGCATCTCTTGAATGTTTTGTAACTGTGGGGAGTCACCTGGGGACTCCAAGAGTTTGGGAAGGTCATGAAGACCCCACCAACTAAACTCTAACTGGTGTTCAGTCTACAAAGAGGAGCATCAACACAGATGGAAATTATCCTCAATGCTTTCCAAGCAAGGCCATAATCAAGCAAGGCCTTTGAGTTAGCTGCACATAAATAAAATGACTGGTAGAAAGGATGCCTGGAGGAGCCAGAAGTTCCTCCTAAGACCAAGTGATCCATTAGGATCAGACACTCAACTGGCCTTGATAGGAGGGAGTGAGCAGGAGATAGTTAATTTTGGCTGTCAGATCGTCTTAAACATCCAAGAGGAAAGTATAAAAGAAGACTAAAATAACTGGACTGTTTCTTTAACAGTTCAAGGGATGGATCTCTCAGATATTAGGCTTATAAGATGTTATTTACACAACTATTTCTGACTAAAGATTTTCTTCTGCATGAGAAAATTACTACCCATGTAGAGGAGCTCAGCTCCTGGCTCACTGCAACAACTGCCTACAGTCAAGAGAGCCAGGACCTCTGTTGTTTTCATCTACAAATTAAATGTTCACCAATTTTCTTCTTGCTTCCTCCTCTCTAGAAGCCATCTGAGAGAGACCCCCATACACTTCAACAGCTGTCAAAGGGCCTGGAAGCGAATTTTGAGTTTATCTCTCTGGAATATCAGCCTTGGAAGCAAAAATAAAAAATGAGGAGAAGCCCAGTAGATGGATACTCTTCAGAGTCTGCGAAGAGGTTCTCACAGATGTTGGTCTCGATGTGGAACAAATACCCGGCTTTTCCTGGTTTTCTTCCTAGGACTTTCGTATTAGAAACTCTTGCCTTTGCTCTCCCTCACATCTGCTTCTAGAAATCCGTCAAGGACTTCCTTTCCTCCCTCTGCCCAGCTACTACATAAATAAAGTTGCTGATGTGCTTTTGGGGTCTTTTAGATAGGCCCACCCTAGGGGTTCCCAAGTGCCATACCGGGCACCCCCATTCAACTTGAAGTAGTAAGATCAGTCATCACTCCAATTCCATCACAGCAGTTAGAGTTACACTCTTTGGAGTAGGGGTCAGGGATAAAAACAGGAGATAAAAATTGGCTAGGCAGTTCAGGGTAAAAAAAAATCCCAAATGAAAAGTAACCAGCTTATGAATTTACTTATTTGAGTCTAAAAGCTAGAAATACTCATGGTGTGGTGGTCTAAATAGGTATAGCCTATTTAAAAACTCATGTGTTTAAATGCTTAGCCTACAGAGAGTGGCACTATTAGGTGGTGTGGTCTTGTTGGAGGAAGTGTGTCACTGTGGGTGTAGGCTTTGAGGTCACATATGCTCAAGATACACTCAGTGTAGAACACAGTTCACTTACTGTGGCCTGTGGATCAATCTGTAGAACTTTCAGCTCCTTCTCCAGCACCATGTCTGCCCTCCAGCACTATGCACTGCTGTGTTCCCCGTCATGATAGCCATGATAATGGAGTAAATCTCTAAACTGTAAGCCAGCAACAATTAAATACTGTTCTTAATGAGTTGATGTGGCCATGTGTCTCTTCACAGCAATGGGAACCCTAACTAAGACACATGGGCTTCTCAGCATCCTCATCTTTGCCAGATGCCAGACATGTCAGAAGTGCTCCATGGCTCTGATCTTGGATCTGGTGTCTAAGTTATTTTAAGGTTCTGTCTTCAGCGGCAGGGTGCAGATGTTAGAGTAACAGCGGAAGTTTCATAAGAGAAAACCCCACCTGGTCAAGAGAATAGAATCTCTAGCCAGAGTGGAGACCAGGCTGGGCTGGGTCAATTGCCTGGGTGAGGATCAATCCCTAAAACATAAAGGTAGCTTCAAGCCATGCTAAGAGATAGGTTATTATGTCAGGGATCATGATAGGCCTGCGGAGGCTGCTCTCACCACACACTAGCAGTAAGTGCTCCAGTCCCTCATGATACCAATTTAGAGTCACTGGAGGCTTTGATAGTCAGTATATGCTACTGGGTTTTAAGAAAAAGTGGAAAATGTAGGAAAAGGAGAGAATTGTGAGAAACATTTTTCCCCTATTAAAAATAGGCTAGCCTGGCAAGGACCAGTATTCTACACATTTTCCCCAGAATGTGAAGTCCTTATGTGCATACCTGTTTGTTCATCTCCCCCCATACCTCCCCTTTCATACCCATTATGCATTAGCCAATCACGTCAACTCGTGAGGGTAAGCTCCCACCAATGGGGTGAGACACAGCTACCACCGTCAGAATAAAAACCACGTGACTGCTCCTCCTGATGTGTGTACTTGTGTGGTAGCATACCGTCCTAAGAAAATCATCCTGCTTAGTTACTTTTGCTTTGCTCATGTGTCTCTTTGTACAATAGCAAGAACATTCTTTTCTGAACGATAGATAAAGAATGTCAAAAGTTAAACACTTCCTCGACATTTTCAGATGAAGAAATGGCCTAAGGAACTGAACAGAGTCTCAGAAGAGGAAACAGAAGTGGTCAATAATTAGGAAAATCTTCCATATTCTTATCTATTCAGGGAAATGCAAATTAAAAACTGCTTTAAAAATCTTAGTCACCTTAGTCAGAAGTGTTAACATCAAGAAAACAAGATAGTAACTGCTAATGTAGATGTGGGGAAAGAGAAACTCTACTCCTTGCTGGGGGGAGTCTGATCTGAGGCAATGATCTGAATCTATGAAACTAGGGAAGTTTCTGGAAAAACTAAAAGCAGAACTAATTGCCCAACAAAATGACTTATGATGACCTCCAAGACTAAAAGTCAACTGATTCTAGATAAATCACATCTCCAAAAGACCTTCATGGACATGCCCAAGTCACTGCTTAACTGTAGCATTAGGAGAACGGGGCAAGAGGGTTGATGAGCAGAATAACCAGTGGACATGTACGTACAGAGACTGCTCGTTCGTTTCCCAGCTGCTCTGACCCAAATAATCACACAGAAGCTATATTAATTTCAACACTGTTTGGCCAATAGCTTATGCATACCTCTAGCTAACTCTTACATCTTAAATGAACACATTTCTATTAATTTGTGAATCACCTTAAGACTGTGGCTTACTGGTAAGGTTCTGTCTGGTAGCTGGCATCTGTCTCCTTCAACAGCTACACGGTGTCTCCCTGACTCTGACTACTTTCTCTCTGTATCTCTGTTCAGATTTCCCACCTGGCTTTACTCTACTAAGCTATTGACCGAAACAGCTTCTTTAATAACCAATGGTAATACAACATATTCATAGTACACAGAGGGAAATCCCATATCAGACACAGGCTCCTTTCTGCCTGGACCAAGAGCTTTCTCTCCAGTGACTGGAAAAAGAGACAGCCTGTAGCCCAAGGAGAGAAAAGAAAAACAGATGCTACAAATGAACACAATAATAAAACAGTAAATTAATCACTGACATTCTGAACACAGGGAAATAAATTTAAAACATGGTGCCGTTCATAATTGCACCAGGATAATGGTCTAGTTAAGCATATACACAACAAAACACTTACTAGACGTGTCTGCTGAAAGTTACAGGAGACAGGTGAAAGAAGCCACAAAAACCATTTTTATGAGTAGACAGACAAGCTACATTAGTTGCTTAGAAGACTCTGGTATAGCAAAGATGTCATTTGTTAAGGAAACAAATTACTTATGATTCTTGTTACAAACTGTAAGGAGACTCACGGTTCTTGTTACAAACCATAAGGAGACTTTACTTTACCAGGATTATCATGATAGTCATAGGAACCCATCCCAAGAGATTTTGCAGTGACAGAGAGAGACGAGGACAGTGGAAATTTATAAGCAAGCCATAAGCTGGGGGCTCATAAGTAGAAAATAAGAGCAAAACGTCAAGACTAGGAGAATTCTGAGTAAAGTGTAGTATCAACAGGATTTGAACCAAAGACAGAGCAAGGGGATAGGACATCAAGTGAAAGATGAGGAATCTGATCAGGTATCAAGGATGGGGGGGGCTTTGTCTGAACTAACTGCATTTGTACATTTTCTCTAATATAGTGTTAATTCTGCCAGTCAAGAATAAGACCACTATCACAATATTTGAGACAAAATTGAAGCAAACTTTGATTAAATACTGAACAGGATGGTGGACTCTGGCCAGATCTATTACTTAGTTCTCAGAAAATGGAGAGGATTCACATCTTGCAAAGGCTTAAAAAGGCCACCCTGTAATGCCACCATATTTCCCATCAGGTCCAATCAGGGACAAGTATATATCCTGACGCACTTCCTGTCTGGCTGTGTTCTGTCAAGGATAGTGAGTGTACATCCCGATTTATTTCCTGCTCTGCACCTCCAACCTGCATGTGATCAAGCACATCCCATGCAGTCAAGGCAAACAAACTTGTTCAGGAGATTGAAAACATGTGGCTTGTTACCTCCTATAAACAACAGCACCGACATTTCAGGGTATATCTGTCCTTGGGCAAGGAGCTTACAGGTTGAAGAAACTTTTGTTTCATTGATCTCTTAGGCACAGTAATTAAAGCTAAAAACATGACTTTGGCTCTCACAGTAGTAATACTTGGAGCTGAGTAGTTTGCAAAGAAAAAAGGGTTATGTAGCTTAAGTTTCCCATAAGGGCATGGTACCGGCATTTGCTTGGCTTGGGTGAAGTTCTCATAGTGGATACCATCACAGTGGTAGAGGAGCTTGAAGAAGGGCATGCATGGTGAAAGATGAGGCAAGAGAGGTGGCATGGTGGACCAGCGAGCTTTGGAACTGCTTATTCTTAGGAGAAGAAATCTACTCTGTAGAACAGTATCACTCTTGAGGGCAGACACTACTTCAACATCCTTACACTAGGGGCCAGGGTTACAGAACACGGATACACTCAAATCATATCTTAACGTAATATCAGCTCAGCAGGATTCTTGCTCATCCGGACAATGTGGGCAGTTCTGGATCTGCTCATAAAGAGAACTCAATAAACCAAAGGTCTCGGGCACCATGCAAACTGACCTAAGGTTGACACAGTCCCCATCAAAACCCTAGTATAGGTTTTGACAAATAGAAAATGTCATTGTAAAATTTACATAAGTCATGTAAATTTTAAAAGCAATAAAAACAAAAAGCTTCAAGGAAGAGCTAGCTAGGAAAATCACTCCCCAGTATTAAGGTCTAGCAGAGAAAGTAGAGGAAAGGATACAGTATTGCAATGTGAGGACAGATACTGTCACTTCCGGAGGAAACCCCTCCCCCCCATAGCTGCAAGAAAGTTGCTCAAGTAAATTCTGAGTTAGATGCCAAACAATCCAATAACGAAAGGACAGCCTCTCCAAAAAATGGTGCTAGATCGCCACCAGCAAAACAGATAGACAGACTGCAATTTTCACATAGTCATCACACCTAAAAAACGGACCATGAACTTCAGTGTAAATTATACAGCTATTAAAGCTTCAGAAAAATATATGGGACAAAAGTCTCAGAGACTGGAAAGGCATTCTTAGATTTGATATCGAAAGTATCATTCATAACAGGACAATATAAAACGAGCTCAAATACTGACAACATGTTTGTTTTGTGAAAGTTTGTTAAAAAGAGGATAAAACAATAAGCCACCCCCTGGGGGAAAGAATTGGCAAGCGATAGATCGAATACAGAATTCGCAATTAGAGTGTAGAGTGAACCCTCAAATCTCAACAAAAATAAAGAAAAAAACCTAAAATACATCATTAGAAAATGGGAAAAGATATGAACAAATATTTCACTTGAGAGAAAAACCCAAGATGTCACCACGCACATCAGGAGACGCCTAACATCTGTCCTCTGCCATTATGGAAGTGTAGGTTAAAACCAGGATAAGACATGATGGCACACCTAGCGAACTGCATAAAATGGTGATGACAACGTGGAATGATGCTGAGACATGGTGAAACTGGGTGGTTCAGGTGTCCTGGGTGTGAACGTCCACTGTCAGACTGTGTGCTCTGGCTGCACAAGGCAGCAATCACATTCCCATTTATCCTAGAGCAATGAGAGCCCGTTTTCAGACACAAAACAGATGCGAGGCAGTGTTATGCCAGCATCATTCTTTCTTGTTTGTTTTTTGCTTTTTGAGACGGGGAGGTGGGGGTTTGAACTCACTGAAATCCCCTGCTTGCCTTGGGGATGCTGGGATCAAAGGTGTGCACCATTAAGTCCTGCTTGCCAGCTTTTAAATGTTCTAAAACCAAAAACAACTCAGCTTCCCTTAGCAGGAAGGAAGTGGCCCAGCAGTTACGTTTCCTTACCCAGTGGGATACCGCTCAGAAACGAAAAGGAAAGGACTCTCTGAGCTCATTTGTGTAGACAAGGGCTAGAGAATTAAGTCAGGCGAAAAAAGCCCATTCTGACAAGCTCAGCACAGTTTCTGAGAATACAACGTTTTCTTTATTGTAACGACTAAGTTTGTATGGAAAACAAGAGAGTGGAGGCAGGGCTCAGGTCTGTGGTGGGTGGAGGGGGAATGGGAGGGAAAAGGATAAGGGTAGGTAAGAATGGTGTGAGGGCCCCTTTGTAGATGTGAACTCTGTAGTGTCTTGACTGATGGCATCCCAGATATGACAGAACTATATAGTATGAAATCCAAAATGAAGTGGAGGGAAGACTAGGTCCAGTTGCGTGAAGTTACTGTCCTGTGACAGCCTCATGTGGTTTATGAGACATTATTATGGGGAGGAATGGTGTGTGGGGAGGGGCAACAAAGGTTCCCTCTGCTACAAGGAAACAAGGCTGTATTGCAAGGTGGTGAGCTGAGATTTGCAGTTTTCTGAGTGTGGTATCAGCAGTGGGACCCTATCAGGTTCCATCCTCTGTAACTCAATCACAGCTGAGAATTCAGCGCCAAGAGATACTTCTTTATTTATTATGCGTTGCAACTTCACAATTACCTTCATCAGCAAATCAAAGGGAGGCTAAGAGTTTCAATTCCAAGGGTGGGGCAGTACGCTAATCCCAGGCAGGGAAGGCTCTTAGAGGGAACCTTTAAATTTGACCTAAATGAGTTAAACAGTGCTTCTGCCTAAAGAGCTCCAAGAGGTACACACGCAGGTCTCGGAGAGTGTAGGTAATGATGACGGGCAGAAGAAGGCATGCAAGGGAGACCCACCCTGCCATAGGTTACCCGGGTTGACACATCAAATTCTTTTCCTTAACTGATTTCTGACCTTAACAGGTCACCAACCCCTTCGTTTATAGAAGGTACCTTCGAAGATTATCTATGATACTTAACGTAGCGATACTTAACTTGTATTTTTATTGTGTTGCTTTTGTTTTGCTTTTTGAGGCAGGGTTTCTCCGAGTAGTTCAGGCTTTCCTGGAACTCACTCTATAGACCAGGCTGGCCTCGAACTCACACAGGTCTGATTGCTTCTGGCTCTTGTGCTGGGATTAAAGGAGTGTGCTATTACTACCTGGCCTTAAAAAGCATCTATTGGCACTAAATTCTCAACTATGATTGAGTTATAGAGGGTGTAATCTAATACGGACTCACTCCTGATTCCATACACGGAACATTGCATCTCAGCTCACCACCTTGAAGTACAGCTTTGCTTCCTTGGAGCAGTCCGCAAGCAGAGCCCAGCAGAGTTCCAACAACTCACTGAAGTTCTTGGGATGCAGTTCCACCAAGTGCTCCAAGGCTAGCTCAATCACCCAGACATCCTATCTGGGAGATGCCACACATCTTGACTGTCAAGTTTCCCAAAAGTTAATAATCCGAGGTGGAAGTCAGTTATTAGCATCTCTTCCATCTCTGACCACAATTCATACGATTCCCCGGAGAGTCCATCGTCCCTGTTTCTTTGAAAATAACGCTGCCTGAGCCGGCTCCACCTTCAAATGTGCAGTCCTTACTACTGGCATCTTTGGTCATTTGGATTCCATCAAAGGACCAGTCATAGAGAGGACAGGAGATCATGGAATTTCATGCCTCATGAGGTTGGCAAAAAGTCCTCAGGGCTTGAACCCTGAGCGTCCCTGAGCTGTGGGAAGGGGCAGGGTGTGCCTTGTGAGTAAGATGGTAGTCTTGGGCAGCCTGTGACTGTCTGTGACACAGAAGTACGTGCCCTTCTGCACATAAAGCAGAGGGAGCTTTTCCTTTCGTTCCCACTAACAATAAAGACGCCGGCTGTTACCCACTGTGGCGTGGGTAACCTCCTAATACGGCCAGCTGGCAGGTTGAAAATCACCTTTGCTCAGCGTCTGTCCTCAGTGAGGGGGGATTCTAGAAACTAGGAGGGGAGGTTCTGTCTGGGAGTAGTGATCTAGAAAGCTTAGGGCAGCTGCTGGATGCAAACAGTGTAACCAGAGTCTCTGGTTTGCTGTGTGCCACTTTAGCGATAAGCAGAATTTTGTTTAAAAGAAGAAAAAAAAAAAGAAAATGGCTTTATTTATATTTGAACTTGACCTGGATGGGGGAGGGGGGTTTCTTCCTATCTTGCCCATATTAGAATTACAATTAACAGGAAAGTGGACACAAAGGCCCATAAATGTGCATATGTAGATGTAGTGGTGGGACAGGATACCCGAATTACTTCCCGGGAGAAAGTTCCTCTTCAGGCTCAGAGTTTCAGTCTGTTCTCACACACCCACCTTTATTTTCACTGGGGTGGGGGTCTGGGGGTGGGGAACAGGCTCCAGCACCTGGACCAGGAATGGGAAAATAGCGAAGCTGGGGGTGGGGGTGGGGACACACCCTCTTTATTCTCTAAAATAGTGTTAACTTTGGAAGATTGTTAAGTAGTTGGAAGTTGCTCTCAGATTTTGTTACTTGACAATAACGGGGCATCATTCTCTGGTGCTGGCTGGCCTTGGATAGGCCCCTCGTTTACTTCAATGCTTTATGGAGATGCGCCAAGGCCCTGGTGCGGGGCCCTTGAGCTTCAGGCCGTTCTACCCCACACAGATCCGCTGAGGTGGTTCTGACAGCTCTCAAGGCGCTGGTTCTGTTCTCTGCCACAGGCTTTGATGATGCTGGTTTCAGAGTAGCCTAGAAAATAGCAGATACAATATCGTGTTCGGACTCAGTCATCTGCAGAGTTTTGTGACTGAGAAGTTAGGCTTTGGTACTGTGAATCGAAATTGTAGATTTTAAGAAATGAAAGGGAGAGACCTCTTTCCAGGCGCAGGATGATAGGCAATTCTGCTCCCGCCCGTTCTTAGGAACCTAGGTCCTGGTGAGAGCACAGGGTAGTTGTGCTGGGCTGTATTCCTCTCCTCCCTCTTCATTCCCAAGCCTTTCGGTCCTCTCGCCAGAGTGCCGGCCAGCTGGGGAAGCCAAGCTAGGAACTGTGTGAGCAGAGGACTGGCAGGCCCGGCTGGCAGCTGGGGGTGGGGAGTCACAGTGCGGGACAGGGCAGGGGTGCCTTCTGCCAGATAGCTGTGTCTGAATGAATGAGTCATTTCCCCTACTGGGCAAGTGCTCCCCTGGCCTTCCCTCAACTACGGAGGATATCCCTGGATCAGGAAGGACCCAGAGGGGAAGAAAAAAAAAAGTCAAAACAAAACAAGCTAGCTCGCGATACTGAAAGGACACAGTTTACAGCAGCCTAGCTCCGCATTCTTGACCGCATCTACGCTGTCATTCATTGCTGGCACATTCCCTTCCCGTTACCAGATAGGTGGACCTGGGCCCTGGCACTAGAGGTGACCTTGGGTAGCCGTACAGCCGCTTCCAAACCGTTTCTTTGCCTGTGGAACAGGTGAGATAGCTTGGGTGTGATTTCATCCACAGTAAAGGAGGCTATGGGGCCATAGGGATGGCTCTAGATAACAAAAAAAAAAAAAAAAAGTCAGCTTTCCCCAGACGAAAGCAAATTTAGAAGTTGGAGGCTCCCGGGCAACTTTTCCGGATTGGGGGTGGAGGGTAAAGGAGCCAGAGTAGGCGCGGACGGGGTGTGTCTGGGCGAGCACGCCCTGGGTGCTGTCAGCTGAGCCGTCGGGCGGGGTCAACGCCAGGCGGTGACCCCTGGGCGGGGCTGCGGGTGACAGATCGGAGGAGGTGTGTTTGCGGTCATCAAGGTTCTCCTTTCTGGTCCGTTTCCTCCTTTAAAAGCTCTGGCGCGCAGCTTCCTTCTCACAGTTCTCCAGCCTTCGGAGCCGTTCGCGCGGTCGGCCGGGACTGGGCGGTGAGCAGTCTGCTTTGCGGGACCCTTGCGGGCTTTCCCAGCCTGTAAGTGAGGAATGAAGCTCCGGGGGTCGGGGTGGGGGAAGGACTCCTGGCGACCGCTCCTAAGATGAGACCCCACAGGGAGCGGAAGGGTGAGCGGTGAAAGTGGGAGGACAGCAACAGCGCTAGGCGAGCACCGCGCTCGGGATGCTCTGCTTGGTGCCCGCCCGTGACCTCTCAGCAAATGAAGGTGCAGGCGCCATACTGGGGGGGGGACACGAAGCCTGCAAGGGGAGGGGAGGGGAGGGGAGGAAAGCGCTTGAGGCAAGAATAGGTGAGGGCGCACAGGTGAGGAGAGTGCAGCTGAGTAAACAGGCGAGGGACGAGCAGGGGAAGGCCCAGCAGACGCCTCCAGGTGTTTCCAGAGTGTCCAGTCCGGCTCCGGAAAGAGAGAACCAGAACTCTCGCACAGCTCACGCCACCCAGAAAATTAGAGCTGGAAGCATTACATCTGTCTTTTCATGAAGGACGGAACAAAGTTTCATTTTGATCACTCGTATGGACTTCCTCGTAATTGATTTACCAAATGTTATCTCATAAAATATTGGCTCCGAGTTGTTTGGCTGCAGTTCAACCGAGAAACTCTCGCCAGGCGTATTAAATGTCACTAACTGATTTGCGAAGAACCCACCTTCACCCTCGTTACTGCTCTTTTCTGTAATAACCTGCTTGCAGACCTGGCTCACTGTCGCCTCTCTCTCCCTCCAGGACTTGGTGGAGTGACTCACCGGTGACTGGGGTGGTCTCTGACACTCAGGCAACCTTCCCAGGACGTGGACCTCCAATCTTTTGACAGTGAGTTTACCCGGGAACCCTGAATCTAGGGTAGAAAGGGACGTTTCCCATGAAGGCAATACAGGAAGCCTTTAGATGTCTGTTCACACTCTATGCTTATCCCCTCTCCTTTTTTTTTTCTCTCCATCTCCTTCTATCCCCTTCTCCTTACTTTAAGTTCCTAGTTCTCTTTGCCTCGGTTCTCTCTTGCGGGTGCTATCTGGGCTTAAAAGACAAAAACACATTGGTTTCATTCATACGCTGTAACCTAGTCCTTTAAAAAAACATGGTGACTTCCTTGAATGGAGTCTTAAGCTGTCTTTGCTGGTGAAAGAGCCATTCCCAGGGCCTGGCATTGTTGCCTTCTCTTTCAACTTGTGAAGTTTGTGCCCCATCTGCATTTGGGCTAAATCACCCCTGCTTTCCAGCCAATTGGCTATTGTTTTTTTCCCTTCTTCAGAGGCCAAGTGGACCTTCTAGTCCCAGCATAACCCTCATTACTGCGCATGTCTTTAATTCAGCATGTGCTCCTTGGACACACGTTATATTCTTGATACTGTTATACTTTCAGCGCTGTTAAACATTAATAGGTACATTAGTTTTTCTTTACCTTGAATTTTGTCAAAATCCCACCTCCCCTTTTTTTGCCTTATTTACTGACTACAAAAAAAGCCGGGCGGTGGTGGCGCACTCCTGTAATCCCAGCACTTGGGAGGCAGAGACAGGCGGATCTCTGTGAGTTCGAGGCCAGCCTGGTCTACCAAGGGAGTTCCAGCACAGGCTCCAAAGCTACAGAGAAACCCTGTCTCGAAAAACCAAAAAAAAAAAATTTAAGAAATTTTCTTAAGAAAGCAAAATAAAAATCATATGCATAACCGAAAGAGAAACTTCCCTGTTTCTCCTCACAGATAAGCACTCAGTAGTTTCTTTCCACCTCTCTCCCCGCCCGTCTAAACTCACACTACTGCACACACAGATTTACTTTTAATATACATTTCTGTCCACAAAAATTATAAATCTTTATGCACTGAAGTAAATAGTCTATTGCTCTGACTTTGATATCTTAAATATCAAGAGTAAAGTTGAAATTTAAAATCTCATTAATGAGTCAGTTTGGCAGCAGGTAGAGGAGGCAGGATGTACATGGAGGGGAAGGGCTACTTTCTAGTGTCTGTGCAGGTCCCGCAGGGCAAGCTAAACCATCAGGTCCTGTCAGACTGGAGGGCAGCATTGGACTGAGGGCAGGTCCTGTCAGCGTGGAGGGCAGAATGCCATCTGGGAGCCTTTATATCCATTAAACGTGGGCTTTTTCTAATTCGGCTTGATTTGGTCTGATTTGGACTGTTGCTTTGGTGGAAAGGTTTATTGGGGTACAGAAACTTTTTCACTAAGAGGCGAGCATCTCCCTTTGTTTTCATTAACTTAAATATGTCACCCTTAAGCATGGTTTTTGGAGAGGAATTATGTCCTGTGTTTTGGGTTTTGAGCTTATGAAATCACTGGATTTCCTCCAGTTGTGGCCATTCTTGGAAAGGTGGTTCTAAATCCTGAGAATCATTAGTGAAAGCTTTTTGTGGCAGAAAACCCGAGTTGAGAAAGTTATCACAGGTGTGTTCAGGCCTCTGGACTTCTCACTGCTGCTTTTCTGGCTCACGTCTCCTTTGTTGGTGACCCCATAGGGTCACACTTATAGGTTCTGTGTTCCTGAGTCATGCTACTTCAACAAATAAGCTGTCATGAGCTCCATACATGGCAAACGACACTGCATTTCCTGTCATGTTAGTTAGAAGTCAGCCCTTAGGATGTCATCCCTGCCCCCACCAAAGCCAGCATCCTTGGCTGTGCACTTTCCCCTCGACTCATTTTGTCACACTTGCTGTTGCTCCTGGCCCTCAAACCCGGGTTGCAATGAAGCGTCAGAGACAACTTGTGTCTTCCAGCCACCCAAGCTTGCCTGCAAATTAGATGACAAAAACAAACAAACAAACAAACAACAATAACAAAAACAGACTGGCAAGAGAGCAGATTACTGCGTAACTGTCTATGCAGATAATGAAGGTGTTTGTTCAAAAAGGGTGACCCAGAAAGTGGGTTTAATTTGGGGATTACTGCAACCTTAACAGAGATGGAAGGGGCCCAGCACCAGAGGTGGACACATGACTTCTGAGAGGGTAAGGAAAAGGTGCTTTTGGAGAAACAATGTATTTCAGCGGTTACATTTTGGGCCTGGTATTGGTGAGTTTGCTGTTGTGCTGTTCTGTTTTTGTTTTGATTTTTAGCTCAAGTTAACCTTGAACTCCTGGGCTCTGAGCTGCCCCCAGACTAATCTTCCTACCTCAGCTTCCTGAGCGCTGGGATGACAGACAGGATTCCAGATGATCTTAAAAGCTAACCGGGACTTCCCGAAAGCAGACGGGAAGTGTACTAGTTTGATAACAGTGGCTGTTTGGGTGCAGCATGGATTTTCGAGAAGAGCAGATTACTTGCTGAGTTGTTTGCGGGAGCTTTTGCTTTTAGGCAGAAGGGGTTCCAGAAACTCAGATGTCTTCTGCTCAGAAATTTTATGTCACTGTGTAAGTGGCCTTTCTGTCACTATGACGAAATCCCAAGGGATTCTGTTCAAGGAACAAAGAGTTTATTTTGGCTTTCTGCTGTAGAGGTTTGTTCCCAAGTTGATGGGCCCTGTGTTGCTTTGGGCCTATGGTAGTACAGTCCATCTTGGCAGGAATACATAGCGAGAGAGGCTTGTTCTGAGTCATGGTGGCCCAGAAACATGGTGTGGGGGAGGCTGGGGGTTCCAGTATTCCCGAAGCCCTAACTTCTTCCCACAAGACTCTCCCTCCTCAAATTTCTACCATCTTTTCCATAGTGTCACAGCTGGTGACCAAGCCTTAACAGGCCAGTCTTGAGAATTTTCGAATCGAAGCAGCTATTGGGGTTTACTTGGAACCTCTTTATACAGGTCTAACACGCAGGTCTCCATCATTCCTATTTACAACCCGCTGTGGATGCTTCTCCCTGTCATCTCCTGGTAAGCGAAGGGACACGTTGTCTGGAGATCACCTCTTGTCTGTGTCCTGGTTGCCTCTTGCAATGCTCAACTGTTGGCCTTGTGTAGCAGAGGATTCCCTTCTCTACGGCCTCATGGGTTCTGTGTTTCTTGGTTCAATAGTCCTTTCTCTGCCCCAAGCAGCTGGATCTTCTAGGATGGAAAAAGGAATGAGACCAAATCACATACTAGGAACAAGAAAGGTCCCAGTGAGCCCTAGTGGACTGGCTTCACCTCCAGCCTAAGGGTAGACAGAGATAAGCCTGCTTCTTTCTGAGCACAGGAGAAGCAGTTCTCAGTGGTTCTTCTGGGCTGGGCTAGAGTTTGGTAATTGTCTCCTGGTCATGGGTGTGGTTTCAGAAGATGTTTTCCTTCCGCTGAAGCATCTTGCTTTGAGGCTTGAGGCTAATGAGTGGTGAATGAATCCAGGAAATGCTGAGTTATTGTCTTGCCAATGTCCTGCCCCTGCCATTCTGTCTGAGCCTCTGAGGCTGAGGGACCGTGGGTACCCAGCTGCTGCACAATCTGGGTAACGTTGCTTCAGCCAGCAAAAGGCCTACTTAACTCTGTGTTAAGTCCCAGGATGAAAACGCTTCTCAAATGTGTTCACATGCCAAGCTGAGAAGAATTTGATCCTAGGGTTAAGACAACCGAGGGGACAGTCACAATACAAAGGCAAATGCCGAGGGGCTTATCCTGAAGAGTGTTTAGGGTGGAAGTGGGCTGTGTGTGATTCCAAAGTAAACTGGACAGCTGTTGTCACAGACCACATGACACTGATCTTTGGCAAGCTAGAGGGAAGCTAATGACATTTTGTTTGTCTGTGTGACCCCCCCCCCCACCCCCAGGGCGGGAGGACTAGCGAATTTCAGTTTAACAGAAGAAGCAAGCGCTGTGAGTTTGTGTTCACAGGTTGTCTGGCACCTGAGTGAGTCTAGAGACTTCCTGAGGGCATTTTCATGGGTCGTGTGACCCCCCCACCCCACAGCTCCTCAGCCTCTGTCATTAGTAGTTATCTTGGACCCCACCCTCTTGGTTAGTTTGTTAGTGTCCCCTTTCCTGCAGATTCTTCTGACCACGCAACCTAGCTGGTGCTTTTGAGCAAAGCTGTTATTGGCACGATTTCTATAGGGGTGATTGATGGTTAGTCTTTCTAGCAAACTGCTTCTCAAGTCGTCTAGGAGGTTGGTGAGGCGCTGCACAGGTCTGCATGTGCTTGCGAGGGTGTTTGTTACCTGAGGATTCCTGAGGGCAAGACCGCCTTGAACATGGGTGGCGCCAAACCCCTGACTTGGAGCTCGGGTGTCACCAGAGGGAAGAAGCTGCAGGATTTGTTTTCTCAGTTTTTTGGTTTCCTTCCTTCTCTGCCCTGCGTTCATCTCTTCGCTCGCGTGGCTCACCACGCGAACCGCGTACAGGTTCACTGTGTCCCGGGTCTTCATCTCTTCTCAGCTGTACATACTCTAGAGAGGAAGGGAACTTATCCGTATGTCTCCTCGAGGTTCACTCACAAAACCAACAAAGATTGAGCAGGAGAAAGGGCCTGCATGTTATCAATACACCGAAAGGTAAGACTGTAGTGCAAATCCCCGCAGGCTGTGTCTGCCCAACGGCTTACCATTGCACAAGAGCAGGAACCCAAGACAGCCGTGAAAGTTTGCATGATTGTCAGGGGATGAACTGAGACAACCCGTTGGGACTGGAAGGAGCCTAGGGACAGACATTCTCTTGTAGCTCCACTCTATTTATTCATTTTTCCTGAGGTAGGATGGAAGTCAGGCTAGGGGAAGGAACTAGTTCCCCTCTGCGATGAGGGAATCCAGAGAGGCTTCCTCATTTCTGCCAGCTCAGACTGTAAAAGCTCAAACCACCTTGTTCTCTGAATCCCCTCAGTGTTTCTTACCTGTTATATTAGTGACTTCTCTATTGTTTGATAAAAACACCTGTACCCGGGTAACTTATGGCAGAGTTTATCTGCGCTTACAGCTCTGGAGAGGTAAAGACCACCATGGTGGAGAGGTAAAGACACCATGGCTGGGGCACAGGACAGCAGGCAGCCTTGGTAGAGGCACTGGCTAGGAAACTGAGCTTACATCTAACTGCAAACACGGATCAGAAAGAGCAGGGCTGTGAGGCTTTTGGTCTACAAGTCTGTCGCTGGTGATGAACTTCTTTTGTCAGGGCTTTAGCACCTACGCCACCCTAAACAGTGCCACAAATTAGGGACCAGAGGTGTGTTTTTACACTACCTTGACACGTGCCAGATCCCGCTGACACAGAGCAAGGGTCCAGGCGCTAACTGCTGCCCTCCACATTCCTTAGCTGAGGCAATGCCATCGGGCTTTCTGTGGTCTTTCCCTCATACAGTCTCCCATGCTGCTGGTCATGTCACCTAGGCCAACTTTAGAATGTACTGTGCCATCAACATAATAACCGGTGCCAAGGAGATGGCTCAGTGGGTAAGCATTGTGGTTGCCAAGCCTGCGCCTGGGTTTGATCACGTGATGGAAGGAGGATCTCTGACTCCCATAGGTTGTCCTCCGACATCCACGTATACGATGTGGCACGCCCATCCCCAGTAAAATAAAATAATGTAAATGCCAAAATGGTTTTGAAAGCCTCATGGCCCAGCATCCAGTCCTGAGGGACAGCATAGGGACCACATCTCTCCACCCAGCAGCTCTGTGCTTCCGGTGGCACTCCCAGGTAAAGCCGCCCTCCTTATTTTCTGCCTGAGATAAGCGCTCCTTCTCAGCGGCGAGCTTGACTTGGGAATGTGGGTATCACAGGGTGAGTGAGGGATGGTACCTCCTTCCCAGGATAGAGTGGCTTCTCAGTGGGGCATCTGCCTGGCGCATATACCTTCCTGGGCTCCACCCTCCATACCACCACAACAAAAGCAATAGAATTCACGCCATCCGTTGTTTGGACAGCAACAAGCTGGCATTTCCAGACAAGTCTGCCTCTCATGCCAAATGAGAACAAAAGCCAGACGAAGAGGTTACAAGCACCAATTGCATGGGAATTTTCTCTGGAAATATCTACTGTAATTGTCTCTGGTTTGCAAACCTTACTGAAAATGATCAGTATGTTATGATGACAGCTAAAAGGGCATTTCCCAGCAGAGGAGTCTTTCAGCCCAGGTTTAGGAAATGCCTGCATACAGCCTGCAGTTTTTCTTAGTGGCGCATGGCCTATGGCTCTTCCGGAAGCTCTGCTTTCCTTACTTCCCATGTGAGCACCGGGGAAAGAGCCGTGGCTGTGCATGCTGCTGCCTGTGCATGCTGCTTTCCTCCTGCAGGCTCTGCAGCCAGGCTGGCAGCAGCTTAAAGTCCTTGCCCTCTCAGCAACGTCCTCTGGAGCTGGTAGCTGCTCCATTTCTGTTCAAACCCCTGCAACCGCTGCTGTTCTTTAGCAGGAAGAGGACCTTCAAGACTTCCAGAAGGGCAAGGCAGCAGAAGGATGTGGTCAGTAGGGTGAAAGATACCCTGACTGCTGCTGGGATGGGATGCTAGGAAACTTGAACTTTATTCCTAAAATGCACGATTGTGAGGTCCACCCATGTGGACTTACACACACACACACACACACACACACACACACACACACACACACACACACAGAGCGTATATACAGTGTACATTTCCCATAATGGACATGATGAAAATGTGAAGAACTCTGCTTTGCGCGGACTCCCCACATGGGTGCTGCCTTGCAGCACCCTAGGGACCTTTGGGTTGATTCTGTTTCATGTGATGTTTCCCCCTTAGGGCCTGTGCAGTGGGAAGATGGCCGCAACAGGAACTGAAGCAAAGGACCTCACAAACCATCACAAGTAAGACTGACCCATGCTGGGCCGTGTTGCTTTTATTAAGCGTTCTTATAGGTTTTCTTGTGCCATTTTTTTTCTGACACAAAATCTACCGTGTATCTCCTAACTCAGTCTTGTTTCTGAATCTTGAATATTTTCTTTTTCTCCCTGCTTTGTAGTTTTTCATGATTTCTCTTAGGTTTAGGCTTTGTTTAAAGAGCTAAATCGTGTCTTTGACTCCAGTGTGTATGCTTATGTTTGTGCACCTCCAGCCCAGGGTTTTGAGCATGCCGTAGTGAGTACATGTTCTACCCTAAGACCTCCTGCATGGGTTCCAAGTCCAATGAGTCTGATTTCCCTACCTTAGGGCTGTCCAGCATCTGCTGGGGCTCTGTGGGGTGGCACCCATCCTCCTTTAATGTGGCCTTAGTGGTTGGCCCTCTGTGGATACTTGGTAAATGAATTCGGTGATCATAAGGCAGAATAAAATTAGTGGAAACTGAGGTCGACTAAATATTTTTGTCTCCGACTTGATATTTTAAATCCTTTAGCTAGTATGTTGGAGATGGTTCCAGATCACATACATGTCAGCGTTAATGAATTTTAAAATCTTTGCTCTTGTGGTTGTTTCTCCCTTCTGCTTTTCCTGGAACTGACAAGTGAAGAAGGTTTTCTGTGTGTGAAAGGATTTCTGTGTGAAAGGATTTCTGTGTGTGAAAGGTTTTCTGTGTGTGAAAGGATTTCTGTGTGTGAAAGGTTTTCTGTGTGTGAAAGGATTTCTTTGTGTGAAAGGTTTTCTGTGTGTGAAAGGATTTCTGTGTGTGAAAGGTTTTCTGTGTGTGAAAGGATTTCTGTGTGTGAAAGGTTTTCTGTGTGTGAAAGGTTTTCTGTGTGTGAAAGGTTTTCTGTTTCTGTGTGTGAAAGGTTTTCTGTGTGGGAAAGGTTTTCTGTGTGTGGCCGTGTTGTCTTAATCACATCCTGTTGTGTCATTTTGGAGCAGAAGCTGGCCCTTTCTGTTTTGTGTTCCCTATTTGCCACATCCTGAAGGAGGATATGGTTAAGTGCCTGAAGGGTGTGCTATGATGCCTGGGATTTCAGATTGTCCTAGAGATCAAACATGATTTCTGGCAAGGCCTAGTTGCCCATGCCCTGCTTTTGGTCCCACAAGAAAGGGCTTCCTCCTGCTAATAAAAAGCCAGGAAATCTGCCAGGAGAATGGGGTCAGTTGGTGGGTGCATTCTGTGCCTTGGTCAGGTTGCTTGCTCTTTTTCAGCAAGGTTTGCAGCTCAGGGCTTGGTCAGCAGTGATCCTGCATGTATGACTGATGTGTGTGTGTGTGTGTGTGTGAGCGTGCGTGTCCGTTCGCGCGCACGCGCAGGCCTTGGATCTCCGACATTGTTTGTGAAGTGGTCTGCCCACCTACCTCTTACTCCTCTTACTCCATTTATGAGAGAGCTCTTGACTTTTCCCCGATACTTATGCTAGGCTTATCTTTTCTTCTTCTTCTTGTATTTATTTATTTATTTTTTGGATTTTTCGAGGCAGGGTTTCTCCGTAGCTTTTTGGTTCCTGTCCTGGAACTAGCTCTTGTAGTCCAGGCTGGCCTCGAACTCACAGAGATCTGCCTGCCTCTGCCTCCCGAGTGCTGGGATTAAAGGCGTGCACCACCACTGCCCGGCTTTAGGCTTATCTTTTATATAACAGTCTTAAAGTTTTATGTGTTGACTTAATCTGAACACCACTGTAAAGTAATAGGCTGTGGGGGGGGGGGCTGGAGAAACATGGGAGGAGGCAGATAGGGCCAACAGAGAAGAGAAGAGGGATTCTTCGATGCCTGCCCTTAAAGTTGACTAGCAAAGGAGAAGCAATGGGGACTAGATGAAATAAATCAATCAGAATAGGTCCACTTAACCTTCAACTTTGTTCAATTCTGTGTGTGTGTGTGTGTGTGTGAGTGAGAGTGAGAGAGAGAGAGAGAGAGAGAGAGAGAGAGAGAGAGAGAGAGAGAGAGATGTGGGAGACATGGCATAGTCTCCAGGAGATTTTGATAATTAAAATTAGATTAATTGCATTTAGTTGTATATTTTATTTTCTTTTTTGGATTTTCGAGACAGGGTTTATTCTGTGTAACCGCCCTGGCTATCCTGGAACTTGCTCTGTAGACCAGGCTGGCCTTGAACTCGGAGATCCACCTGCTTCTGCCTCCCTGAGTGCTGGGATTAAAGACATGTGCCACCACCACCCGGCTTAATTGTATAAATTTTTCTAAAGATGTAGACAGCCAGATTGCCTGTAATCCCAGCACTCAGGAGGCCAAGGCTGGGATATTGAGTTCAAGGTCATTCTGGCCTACAAAATGAAACTTGTTTAAAGAAAAAGAAATAGGAGCTGAGGGAGTGGCTTGCTTGCCTCACGTGCTAGGGTTCTTTCACTAGCACTGTGGGGGGAGAGGCAGGAAAATCAGGAGTTCAAGGCTACATAGCAGGTGGAGGCCAGTCTGGGAAACAGTGAGGTCCTATCTCTAAAAAAGAAAGTGAAAGTGACCAAAACATGTGAGGCTGATCTGGGAGAAGGGGGAAAGGTCCTTTGTGAAGTGGCACGGATCTGATGGAACAGCAGGTTCCATCCCCACAAACCCATTATGGCCATTAGCTTGGCAGCACAGTTCTCAGGAACAAAGTCCATACTCAACACACACCATTTTCAAGTCCTTATGATACTGCAGTGATCTCTGGATCACTGCTTTCTCATCTTTTTCTCTTGAGTTAGATTGAAGAGAAAGTGTCACTAGTTGGCTCTGGGCAGAAAGCCAGACTCAGAAGGAAGGAATGGTAGCATGATCGCTCCATATTCAAGGACCTACACCCGCGTCATCCTGCCAAGGAGACACTCTTTGGACATCAGTGTGCATGTGCTGTGAGGCAGCTGTGCTGAAGACTGCCTCTGAGAAAGCATGGCAGTCTTTCACTCAGGATGGAGTGATCTGGCCCTGGGGTGTTTGTAAATCAAACTTCATTGAAGTATACCACATGTGTTTGCCCTCCTTGTCCCTATCGCTTTCAGGAGACAGGGGCAGAGTTAAGACAGAAGCATCATGGTCTAGAGCCATATTTACCACCTGGCTTTCTACCTTCCTACAAAATGTTACAGAAAAGCAAAATGGTGGGAAGTCATATCATAACAATCTTTTAAAGAAAGAAAGTGGAGGCTTAGTTTACGTGTTTTGCCTGCCTGCATGCATGTGACTGTAGAGGCCAGAAGAGGGTGGTGGGTTCCCTGGAAGTGGAGTTAGAGATGGTTGTGAGCCACCATGTGAGTGCTGGGATTAGAACTCTGGTCTTCCTGCAAGAATGCGTGCTCCAAACTAGGAACATCTGTCCTCTTCAGCCCCTCAGGACACGCTTAGTGTCACAGTTCTGAGCAGTAGGAGCTAATACAACGGGATCCAGAAAGGAATTTCTAGGCACTTAGATCGGAAAAGTTATCTCAGGCAGCAGAGGAGACTTTTGTTCTATTTCTGTCCTTATGTCCAATAGTGATCATATTAACCGTCAAGTTTCTGTATTGACTATAAATTGAATATATCAACTAGCATTCTTTATGTTGAATGATTTATCAATTTGTTCTTTAAATTTTGTTGGCTCTTTTGAGGCTTTGCTGATTTGCCCTAAGAGCAAAGAGGGATTAAAAGAAAGGAGAAGAGAGGTAGGGACCTTGGCAGTGTGGTTATCTTCTCCCCATGATGTGCTTGGGTCTCTTCCCCACCGTGTCCCTCACGCACCTCTTGGATGGGGACCATATCTTGGTAATGCTGGTCGTACACACCCGTGTCCTATAAACCTTTCACCTTTTGTTCCTAGCAGTGACTGCTTCGTCCAGCTTTCAAATCCAAACATAGCAACCATGAAGGAAGATGTTCTCTACCACTTCAACCTCAGCACCAGCACCCACGATTTCCCTGCTATGTTTGGGGATGTGAAGGTAAAAAGCCCCGGCATTGCTACTATGGATTCCGACCTCCTCTTCAGTACCGCTGCACCTATGCACTATGATTGACAGAGGACAGGACTGCATTCTATCTCTCTCAGACTTTTGCAAATGGCTGTCTTTCATTTACAGGGATAGCAGATATTAAGTACTGCTGTGTAGGCCTCTGCTTCATCTCTGAGAACTTTCATATATGAACAACAGCATGAGACTCTCCTGAGCCACTCAAGGTGGCCCGATGCCTATGACTCTAGCGACTCCGGATCTCAGGAGTTTGGGGCAGTCTAGGCAATGTAGAGAGCTGGGAAGGATTTCCAAGAGGTGCGGTGTCAATATGGAGTCTGTATGATCCCTGCTTGTAGTTGGAGGTGTATATTGGAGCTATTGTTTTAATTATCAGAGGGATAATTTTAATGAGACACCTCCAGTACAGAGTCTTCAGTTCTCAGTGCTAGGGTGTCCTAAATTTTTGTAAAATTCTTTATTAAAATTTGTTTCTAATAGACATCTATTTGCGTCTTTGCAAGGAACAGTGTGGCAGTTAATTCCTGTATGTGATATGAAGTGGTAAGCAGAGTGGTCAGCCCCAAGTTCACAACTCAGGACACTCAGAATCCTGTCTGCTGGTTCTCTTGCAATTTACAGTTAGGTGTGGTAACTGTTACCACACTATTAAAACAGGGCTCTTTGGTAACTATAGTTACCATACAACAGGACTCTTCAATGTTTAATCCTGCTAAAGAGGAATTAACACACTGAACTAAAAACCAAGATGGGCTTTGAACACCAAAGCTGGACCCCATCTGCCATGGCTAGCACTCACCTTTGGTAGCAAATGGTGGGCAGATTTCATGTTTTTTTATTGATTGAATTTCCATCTATCCCAATATTGCTAATCTGTTTTTTCTGTTTCAGCCCTGGAAATGGCTTTTCATGTTTAGAGATATGCATTTATTTCTTTTATACTCAGGTTCCATTAAATCACTTTGACTATTTGCTAGTCTTTGGCAAAATAAAGTCTTAGATGACACTTTGCAAAGCAAAGGTTTTGCTTCTCCACCTGCAAATTCCCAACCCCCTACTGGGATGCTATTCTTTGCCACTCAACACTGGGTCACTCTGGTCACGTGAGGTGAGGTATTCCAACCATCTGAATCTAAACCCAAACCCCCTTCCAGCACCCTAGACTGCCTCCCACCTGGTGTATGGGACCCAGCATGGTGCCTGCTCTTGCCTTTTCAAAGACAGCCAGGGCCTGTATAGAGCTGTGCTCTGGGTGCCCGTGCTGAGCAGTGATTACTAAACTCTCCCTGGGAAGTTGATTGCTCACTTCCTTAGATACACTTGGTAAAGGTCCGGCCCAGCAGCTTGCTAGGAAGTTCGCAGTGACCCCAGTGTTGCCAGTCAACTTGAATAGCTCTAACGACACGGCGTCTTCTGCTTTCAGTTCGTGTGTGTTGGTGGAAGCCCTTCTCGGATGAGCACCTTCATCAGATATGTGGCTGCTGAGCTGGGCCTTGACCATCCAGGGAAAGAGTACCCCAACATCTGTGCAGGCACTGACCGCTACGCCATGTATAAAGTCGGACCTGTGCTGTCCGTGAGCGTGAGTACTTGCCTTTCACTTGGATTTGGTCTCCATGCTCTGCAAGGCCCTGTGCCCCCTCCCCCCCCCACTTCTGCCTGTGCCAACAGCTGAACAGCTGTTACCCTAACATTTGTTTACTGTAAATGGCTGGGAGCATGGTGAGCTCTTAGCAGCTGGCATCTGGGCATGTGTAAGTCCTAGGCTCCAGCCCTTGAGGCTTAGCTTCCTGGAGAGCCTCGGTATACAACAGCAGATACGCATGTCAATATACACAGCTGTCCACTCCGTGTGGGGGTGGCAGGTGTGGGGGTGGCAGGTGTGGGGGTGGCAGGTGTGGGGGTGGCAGGTGTGGGGGAGGGCTTCCTTGCCTGGCCCAGGGCTGGAAGAAGAGCCACATGCCAGGTCTCCGTGCCTCTTCTATCTCATAGTGAGGGACCTGCTTTATAACGCAGGTTGTGTGAGCAATAAAAGTGATTACGGAAATCTCCAGTATCCTACCAAAGGAATCGTTTTCTAGCGATTGATTTCCTTTGATGGCATTCATAAAATGAAGAACTACAGCTCACAGTGAATCCCCGTCCTGTTGAGATGTGTGTCTGGACACTAGTCAGCTAGACCTCCAAGCGTATCAGTCACTTAAAATCACCTGATAGCAAAGTCAACTTGTGGAAGCGATTCCTGTGTTTGACATTCTGAAAGGGGTCGGGACAGGAGGAGAGAGGAGGTATCTTAGATATGAGGGTGGGAGGGTCTTTGAAAGGTCTGTGGAGTGGGGTTGCATTGCTGCAGAGGCCAGGAGAATATGGCAGAGGCAAAAGTGAAGTCAGTAGATATCCGATGTCAGGGATTGAGCAACCAGTCAGTTATCTTATTTTGCTAAATTGGAGAGGGCAAGAGAAAAGTGCGGTGGTTAAACTTTATCTGGTATGGATGAGGGCCTTTGGGCATGGCTTCAGCTATCAGACAGCATGCTCATTATCCAGGGTTACCTAGGAATGGCTTCCTTCCTCCCGGCAGCTGCTTCCTTCCTCCTGGCAGCTGCTTCCTTTCTCCTGGCAGCTGCTTCCTTCCTCCTGGCAGCTGCTTTCTTCCTCCTGGCAGCTGCTTTCTTCCTCCTGGCAGCTGCTTCCTTCCTCCTGCTATGCAGCTTGTGTGAGTCAAGCTAGGTAGGTCATGTGGAGGACAGCTCTGTTAATATTTTGAAGTCTGTCCATCATTAACACATGATTTTATTAGTTGAAATAAGCCACATAAAACACACAGTAATCTCCTTCCCCACATGGGCTTTGTTCCAAAGAGCCCAGCGGATGTGTCGAAGCAGAAGAGTACCAAAGCCGATAAATACATTTCACTTGTCACCCAGGTATAGTGAAAGGATCGCAATAACAACTCACAGTAGAAAATTATAACTGTATAATACAGTGGAAGTTAGGCTAATGTTCTCTCTGCCACAGTCTTGTTCTCTGCAAAAGCTTGCTTGTCTTTGGGGGACTTAAAATGTGGAGTGAGTCCTTCGAAGGGACTTGTGTATGAGCTGACATACACAGCATTGCACAATGCTGTGCTTAGCCTCTGCATTTCTCTCTGGTTTCAGCACGGCATGGGCATTCCTTCCATTGGGATCATGTTGCATGAACTCATCAAGATGCTGTACCATGCCAGGTGCTCCAACATCACCATCATCCGCATCGGCACTTCCGGCGGGATAGGTGAGGACTGAGGATTGATTCTGGCCCTGTGGGTGGAGGAGGGGCTAGAGCCCTGCAGCTGCTCCTGCGTGGTGTGAACACAGACAGGATCGCTCCAGGGCCTCCCTCTCCGCCTGTCTCCTTCTTCCATCAAAGTGTGTACTGGGGCAGTAGGATACAAAACTAACAAAGGGCCTGAAATTAGCTCAGAAATTCTTAAACATTGACAAAACAAACAAAAACCTAACCCCCTCAAAGCCCCCAAATCTCCCAAACAAACACCCCCCCCCCCAAACCCAGAAACAACCTAAGACGCAAAGAAGTGATCTTGAAGAAGACTGTGAAATGCTAAAGACTGCAGTCTTTCTTACTGGTAGAGTCTAGGGATAGCACAGGGGTTCATCATGTATTCAAGATGGGGAGTTTTGCCCCAGCCTTGGTCATTCATCCACCATTAATCTCAGTGAATAAGTTAATCCATCCTTTAGGGCAGAGTGAAAGTCTCTTCTCACATGTCCCACCCAGTCCTTAGTCTTCCTATTTCACAGTGGGGATTTTATTTCAGTGTGGGTTTTGACAGTCAGGGCTGTGTGTGTGTGTGTGGGGGGGGTGTTGGGCAGTGACATACTATGGCCTAAGTAAAAGTCTGAAGCTATAAAAGGACAGCCCTGGCTGTCTTGGAACTTGCTTTATAGATGAGGCTGACCTTAAACTCAGGTCCACCTGCCTCTCTGCCTCCCAAGTACTGGGATTAAAGGCGTGCATCACCAAAACCCAGCTCTAAAGCAATTCCTTATTTGTCCTTAGGGAACTAAAGTCACTGTAGGCACTGGTCTCTAATAGTTATTCTTCCCACCAGGAACACAAAGCCATTGATAGGAAGCTGTATTGACTCCAGGGGCAGTAGAGCCTTAGATTTAGGCGCCTGGGTCTATGGACATTGTTTTTGGAAGGCAGGATTTCTAATTCCCTGGTAGTGGTCACATTGTATAAGAAAAAAATATGAACCCAGCAGAAAAAAAGGAGCAGAGTGTTGTTTTTTAAAGCATGCAGCTACTCAAGGAGGACACACCTCCAGTGCCGATATTGCAGGGATGGTTGTTGGTGGTTACAGAGGAAGAGCAGGCTAGTCAGGAGCTGGAAAGGATTGAGGCTGGTTTTGAGGCATGTGGCTTTTCTATACTTTTGGATCTGGCTGAAAGTGTACAAAATAAAGATATAATCTGGAATGATTAAATTAACATGGACACCTTGTTGGTGGAGCGCTAGTCAGTGCTACGGCCGCAAGATAGAGACATTCGGTAAAGGATGCAGAGACTCCCGGCAAGATTGCTGTTCTCTGCTTTCCCTTGCTTTCAGCAGTGGTTCTGTGTAAACTCCCAGTGAGGAAAAGCCCTAACTAGGAGGAGGGACAGATGGCTTTGAGTATACGCTGGGTGCTTCCATACTCCACTGTGTGGGATCGTGTTCCTTGTGCCTGTTCTCGGCAGCGCTACTTTGTCACCCCGGTAACCGCGATACCTGCATCTTCCTCAGGTCTGGAGCCTGGCTCTGTGGTCATCACCCAGCAGGCAGTGGATGAGTGCTTCAAGCCAGAGTTTGAGCAGATTGTCCTGGGAAAGCGGGTGGTTCGCAGCACCAACCTGGATGCGCAGCTGGTGCAGGAGTTGATGCTGTGCGCCTCAGACCTGGATGAATTCCCCACCGTTGTGGGCAACACCATGTGCACCTTGGACTTCTATGAGGGTGAGAGGAAGTGAGGGCGTGTCTGGTCTAGGGATCCCTCGCCCACCCAAAGCCTGCTCTGTGATGCCATGGTGCTGTCTCTGCTGGGATAGCCGCATGTGGGATGCTAACTCGGTCCCAGTATTTCTGCCACGGCTGTAATATTGACCCAAATAGCTCTCCACTTTATGAAGCCAGGCAGGCGGGGTCCCTTCATCCCTGTGTCTTGATGGCACGTACAGTAGGGTGCCCAAGTGTAGTAACCTCTGACTATGTGCATGTGATTCTCCTGTCTTTGTGTGACACAGGGCAAGGCCGTCTGGATGGTGCCCTCTGCTCCTACACAGAGAAGGACAAGCAGGCTTATCTACGAGCAGCCCATGCCGCAGGTGTACGAAATATTGAGATGGAATCTTCATTGTTTGCCACCATGTGCAGTGCCTGTGGCCTGAGAGGTAGGAAGACCCGTGATGACCTTGGTATCTCTTTTCCATCATTTTTGATCATAGAGGGCCCCTTCCGAGAGTACCCCATTGTTGATTTCTCACTTGTGCCTGCCTTAACCAGGTGTTGACCCTGGAGCCCTGGTACACATACAATGTCTTGATTGTCACACCACAAAACAGAGGGTCCTCGGTGTTCTTGCAGTGATTTCCCACACCACTGAGAAGGGTGACAAAGATGGTGGTGACCTAGTCCAGCTCAGATAGAAACTTTCCCCAGCCTTACCAAGAGCTTGGCTTTCAGTACTGAAGGCTAATCCACCCTCTTGTCTAGACCTGAGCATCTTTCCAGACAGATCTGGGACAACCTATGTCCTGCAGGGCTGCACAGGGCAGCCAGGAGCTGGCCCTGGTCAAAGGCCATAGGTGATGTGGTAGAGTAGGGAACTGCCAACGTTGCTGGAGGGTGTGTCTTCCTCCGCGGTGTCCCACTCCATCTGTGCAGCCCTGCTGTTTCTGCTCTGCACACTCCCTGGCCCTGGCACACTCCCTGGCCCTGGCCCCTGTTCTCGGTGAGCTAAGGCAGGTGTCTGACGCTGCCTTGATAAGACCTTTGCCCTTTGCAGCGGCTGTGGTGTGTGTCACCCTCCTGGACCGGCTGCAAGGGGACCAGATCAACACTCCCCATGATGTGCTGGTAGAATACCAGCAGAGACCTCAGCGACTGGTGGGCCACTTCATCAAAAAGAGCCTCGGGAAGGCCTGAGGCTCTTGTCCTCGTCACCCCGGACAAGCCTTTGCAACTCTTGGTCAATAAATCTATTTTTCATATCCCAGTGTGTGGCTTGGCATTAATTTTACACAGGAACACATGGAATTGGGCTGCATTTAACACTAAGAAATCTGCGGGTTAGACACATAGATGTTTTAAATGTTCTCTTAAAAAACATTTAAAAATGATTCAAATGTTCATTCTTTAGGACTATTCTAAATGAATGAAAACTTTCAGATTTTTATTTCAAAGGTGGTCAGATTTCATGTCACTAAAGTAAGAAATTTGGCCAATTGTGTCATTAAACAGATTTCCTTATGTGTTTCAAAAATGCTATGCAGTCATCCTTCGCCAGCTGCAGATAGACTTCAAGACTGACAGGAGCCTGTCGTCAGGGAGAGGAGCGCAGGAGAGCCACCCCAGAACCTGAAGCGCACTTTCCTGTGGGATTTGGCAACACTTTTGTGACGCCCCCCACACCCCCTTCCCACAAGTGTTGATGGCCAAGCTCAGGGTGGACCTAGGTGGTGCTGTACCACCCTCTGCTGTCCGGTCGAGGTAGTGCAGGCTATCTGACCAGAAATTAAAAGCCTTGCCCCCCCCCCCCCCCCCCCCCCCCCCCCCCCCCGGCTTGTGGTGTACTGCCGCTGGAGGGACCAGTTCAGGGCCTGGCTTGCAAAAAAGGCAGCTCAACAGAGCATCTCATTTGCGCCTGGCAAGCACTCATATGCTTCGGCTGTCACAGCTGAGTTTGTGGATCTACTTGGGTTATTGGGATAAACACTGTTACCCAAATTTCTTCACATGCCACCGAAGACTAAGCCCCTCCCACCTACTCTGGCTCCTAATTTTCAGCTCTGGGCATTGACTTTGTCTACTCGGGCTCCCTTCCTATCACACTGACTTTGTTCGCTGGGGCTCCTTTCCTACCACCCGGCCTCAGTCTCCTGCACCCCCTCACTCCATTCCCAGTGCTGACAATAAGGAACCCTTCCTGCAGGAGAAATGACACCAAGTGGGTGTCCCTCAGCAAATTATACAGAATTAGGAGCGTGGCTGGGTTTGTTCTGGGTTCAATTCCACCCATTTAGAACCTCAGGGTCCTGTTCTGCCTCAGGGCATCCTTTGGAGATGAGCTCAGAATGGCATCCCCTTCCCCCCCACTAAATCACAACTGCTAATGCTTTTGCATGCAAAAATGTAAAAATGTTACCAGTGGCACTCTGGAGTTTACCTCAGCAAACATGGCATTTGTTCCCATGTCTCCACGATGGAGAAGGGATATATCCCAATCCCTTAAAGGTAACAATGTCACCCACCAGAAGTGAAGGGAGCGATGCTATGTATCTTTGTCACAAATCTTAGCATATACCCAATTTAACCTGTGCAAACCTGTACGATTTGGTAATTCACCTCTTGTCCTAAGCCTGCTTGCTGCCTTCAACTACTTGGAGAAAGCTTACACGGCTCAAAAAACGTGGAAAAGAATGTCCATGCTGGTAACGTCCTCCATAGCAAAGCTGGGAGCTGTCCGTAAGCACCTAGTTAGGTGGGGGGCATGTGACTTTCCCTTATAAAGTAAAAAGACCGGACTCTTACTGTTTGTACCAGATACTTTTATGGCAACTTGACACAAGCTAAAGTCATCGAGTCGAGAAGGGAACTTCAGTTAAGAAAATGCTTTCATACGATGGGTCTGTAGGCAAACCTGTAGGGCATTTTCTTAGTGATTGATGGGGAGGGACCATTTGTGCATGGTGTCATCCCTGGGCTGGTGGCCCTGGGTCTGTAAGAAAGGAGGCTGAGTAAGCCATGGGAAGCAAACCAGTCAGCAGCACCCCTCCATGACCTCTGTCCAGTTCCTGCCCTGGCTGCCCTCCCTCCCCAAGATGCTTTGGTCGTGGTGTTTCATCGCAGCAGCAGTTATCAGGACCAGCCTGGACAAAATTACCTCTCGCCAGGGTAGCGGTGTGGGGATTTAGAAATATAGTAAAGACTATGAAGACACAAATGAAAATAATAAAATGGAGAAACATATAGGATAGTATCGGGAGGGAATTCCAGTGAGTACTGAAATTCACCTGCTTTTAATTTCCTATTACTTAAAATGACCCCAAAAGGTAGGAGTAAGACAAAAACATGCATTAACATGATATAGGGAAATGTATACACCAATTGAATGTCATGGGCTACAACCATAGTTAAATATTCTGTTAGAACAAAACAAGTCACGCTCACTCCCTAGACCAAAACATTCTGTAGGCAAACCAATCCCTGGATGGAATCCATTCTTATCTCTATAAGAGAGTTGAAGCCTTAGTTGATCCTTAGACTTTTGTTTGAGGTAGAAAAATGTCTACTTCTCTATACTTGAAATACAAGATCTGGCTATTAGCCACACCCGTTGAAAATAACCTTGCGAGAACAGAACTCTCTGTTCTACAGCTAGGTGGGACCTTTGTTTGAGATAGAAGCACAATAACCTTGAAGGAACTAGAGGTGAGTTCTGACTCTGACCTTTGATCAATGAAGAAATAGGCTCACATTCTCAGGTCTCCACAAATAGTAACCCTAGACACTGCTGTTTCCGAAAAGCTTCTGTGCAGACAAGTCACTGGCTGCCTGGAAGGAAGTACCTCGCTTTCCACACAGGTGCTGGAGACTGGCCTTTACTCATCAGGGGCGTCCCCTCTGGTGCTGGTTGAATGAAAGGAGCAGTCAGAGTTGTGGGCATTCACAGGGGTTCAACTAACAACATTGCCATGTTTGTGGTGTCAGGATGTGTTGGCTGAATCCTTACATGAAAGTCAGAGTGGGCACAGATGTAGAGAGTGGTTGTGTATGTGTATGAAGTTGTTTACAAATTTTAGAACTGTAAAGGGCTTTGCTGGGGTCAGAGTTGGATGCCTGAGAGGGGTTCTTCCAAAGTCAACCCAAAACTCCTTCTGAAGTACCCTGGTTCTTTGTGGTGTCCTGCGATAGCTATGGGAGAATCAAACAGGTGGAGGGTCCGAGGAACACGTTCTTTACTTCACTGCATCTCTTTCTTAGGATGTCCTACAGATGGACCTGGTGAAAGTCCATGGAGGGCTCAGGTGGGGAACTTGAACTTCTGAGGGGCTTGTGGTAAGGGTCCAGTTCTTCCTCAGGGAACTGAGCTATACATAGTTTCCTGTGGGTCCTGTCTTGGCTCCTGTTGTCCTCCTGGATCTGTACTCCCCGGACACCTGTCGGTGGCTTGTAAGGGACAGATCCCCATGCTCCTGGCGTTCAGCTTGCTAGAAACAGACCGGTGCCCTCTTATTAGGTGTGCACCCTGGGCTGTGGTTTGCTTGTCACACCACTGAGGATGCTCTGTGCCAAGTGAGGTTCCCACTGGGACAGGATCCAAAGCAGCATGGCTCAGGAGAGGCATCTGGTACTTAAGAGAGGTGTGTTCAGAGGGGGCCAGCCAGATAGTCAGCTTGGAAAGAGGCAGTGTGTCATCCAGAGAGTCAGCAGGAAAAGAGGCGGTGTGTCACCCAGACAGCGGGGAGAGAGGCAATCAGAAGAGGCAGTGACAGAAGACATAAGGGTGCACATGTCACTGGCTGTCACTTTGTGAGACTAGGTTGTAGGATGGTGTGAGTATGTCCAGGGAGTTAGCAAGGCATGAAAGGGACACCTGTTCCTCCTGGGGTCTCTTGCTGGACATCCCAAAAGGTGGGGTTTTTGGTCATCCTAATGACAGATGAGGACAAGCTGGATCTAGAGTCTGCAGCCTAAAAGAGTTGGGGTGATCAGGGTACACTTGTGTCGCAATCCTGGGTATGAATGGGACAGCACTGGGCGCAGGGGAAAGGAGCCCCTGAGAACCCACAGTGGCCATCATGCAGCCCAGCTCTTTCCTTCCTGTGCTTCTTAAGCCCTACCCCATGAATCTGTGGACATTTCCTGCGGATACTGTCTTTAGTGGAAGGCAAGTATCTCAGGGCACTTAACAAAACACCACACTGGGTGACATAACCATGTGATGTCTCATGGTGCTAGTGCTGGAAGGTCAAGATCAAGGTTCAGGCAGTGTTGGGTCCTCCTAGGGTTTCTCCCCTGACCTTGTAGATGGCCCCTTTTCCCAAGGTATACCTGTGTCCTCATAGACGGAGACTTTCCAGTGTTTGTGTATCTGTGCCTTCACTGATGACATACGACTGTGGATGCTTCTTCCCAAGCCTACTGGTCAAACAGAATGTGTCATCTCAAAACTTATTAAATCATAAATCCAGCCTAAGAATAACATGTCAATGAAAATAAACTCCTTGATCCACATCAAACATAGTGGCAAGAAAAGAAGTTCGGGGTGGAGGGGGGATGTATAACTCAGTTGGTATTGTGCTTGCCTAACTTACTTAAGGCTCTGGGTTTGGTTCTTTGCCCCACAAGAATGACACGGTGATGCATACCTATAGTTTGGGCATTGGAGGCAGAAGGATCAGAAGTTTAAGATCATATATAGAGTGAGTTCCATGCCTGCCTGGGATACACACAAAAGATGAAACAAGGAAGAACCTGAAATTACCCGCTTAGGAGTTTATTAGAGGGAGTGTGTGCAGGCCTGGGGATTGGTGTGCAGAGAGAGAGAGAAAATGGCATGTATATCTTTTTAAAAGCTGCCTACTGCATGTGCACAGGGGGTTGGCATGACTACATCATACACAGGTGACGCAGATGACGGGCTCACGCATGTGCACAGGGTTTAGCTGAATCATAGTGGATGTAACCATGCATACATGCATTTTGGTCACGCAGGGTCCTTTAACATTCAGGCACTTCTGCCTGAGGGCTTGTCTGCACATGCATGGCTCTAGAACCCAGAAGTGCATCCTTATTTGTAGCTGAATAATTACAGAACCATGTGGTGACTGTGCTGTGCCAGAAACAGACACATTTGTGTCTTCCTGCAGGCAGAATTTATTGAATAGCAATAAATTCATAAGTGAAGACGTTTAAAAATTTTTTTATCATTTCTATTTTATGTGCTTTAATGTTTGCCTACATGTATGTATGTGAACCACATGCATGCCTAGTGCCCACGGAGACCAGAGGAGATCATCAGATTCCATGGAACAGGAGTTAGAGGCAGTTGCAAGCCTCCAGGTGGGTGTCAAGAACCTAACCCCAGTCTTTTGCTTGGGCAGCAAGTGCTCTTAGCTTTTGTTTCTTCAGCTGCAGCAGTCTTAATGGTGGTAATTTGTCCAATAATCCTGTCTCTTTTGATAACCTGGAGAGGCAAAGTTTGGTTCTTTTATTCTAATCTTAACTACCAATATCAACTCTTACATTATATGATTAGTTATGTCTGTTTGTCTGTCTACATATTTGCATATATATATTATGTTTACAAAATAATTACAAGTTAAAGAGGCAAAATTCAGAGTTCAAAAAATTTAGCAGTGGGATGATGGATGTGTAAAAAGAGGCTTTGTTGCTAAGATAATGAATCCAAGACCAGCTTCAGGGAAGAAGCTGAGGCTGGTGCCCCAAGAGAGTCAGGGTTGAGGGCAAAGCTGTGGGGTTGAGTTCAGTGAGGTAAGAGTGCAGAACCAGGTCAGAGCAGGGATAGTGGGTTCAGGCCTGAACAGTTGAACAAGCGGATGGACAGAATAGTAGAGGCCTAGCTGCTGGCCTGTAGGTAATCCAGGTGAAGAGCGGAGAACTCAGGACCATGCTATAGCCTTCCTGGCAGGAATGAAGTTCTTTTAAGGGGACAATTATGCCCCTCCATTGGTAATCAAGTTACTGAAACAGAGGATCCCCAAGAAATCGGAATTTCCCAAGGAATCTCATGCTAGGAGAAGAAAGGGCTGCATCTCGGTGTAGGCAAGAGGGGAATCCTGTCCCCTGGCAAGAGAACTCAAATATTGCAGACAAGTTTTCAAACACCCTTGCTGGCAGGAGTTGGGGGCCTATGCCATAATGACAGACAAGACCACACCTTGGCCATATTTGCTTAGTTACACAAACCTCTTGCCTTCCAGTTAGACATTATCCTCACCTTAGGACCCTGAAGAGAATGAAGGGATAAGATTACTGGACATCTTTGCTGCTTCTCCCACTAATGTGGGATTCCCCTCTATATGTTGTGAATACCATTGGTTAATAAAGAAATTGCTGTAGACCTATAGCAGGGCAGAACTTAGGTAAGTGGGGAAAACTAAACTGAATGCTGGGGAAAAGGAGGGTTAGAGAGAAGCCATGTAACCCCACCGGAGATAGACATCAGAACTTTTCCCAGTAAGCCACAGCCTCGTGGCAATACGCAGATTAATAAAAATGGGTTAAATTAAGATGTAAGAGCCAATAAGAAGCTAGAGCTAATGGGCCAAGCAGCGATTTAATTAATATAGTTTCTGTGTGTTTATTTCAGGAGTCTGGGCAGCTGGGAAATGAACGAGTGGAGGGTGGCCAGGAACCAACTAGCGGCCTCCTTACAACACTCCCACATGACCATGATCAATAACACTTTCTCTGCTTTGCTCTAATGCTTCCTTGTTCAGTCGGCATATTAAGGACAAGTAACCGAGCCTGGCTTGTTAAAGTTGCCAGGCCACAGGCTGTGACCCTAATAACTTCAATAACAATGAGAATTAGCCTGGTTCCATGTGAAAAAACGCTAAATCCCTCTTAGCAACCTAATCAGTTCCCCACCTCTCCACCCTGCCACAAAGGCCAGGCCATATTCGACGTCAGTTTCAGAGGGAAAGAATAACCGTAGCCGTGCTTTTCCCGCTGTCCCCACACACGAGCGAATCCGTGTTGACCCCACATACGACCCCTGCCCTGCACACCGTCTAACCTTTGAAACACTTTTATCCTAACGGGGTTTGGGGGTTATTTTGTTTTGCTTTCCTCCCCTTTTCTTGTTTCTCATTCTGGATCAACCAGTCATTCTACTTTAGAAAAAAATTGCTTTCTTTTTCTCTCAACAACAGCTCCCCCCATCTTCCCTTATCAGAACATGTTTTCTTTGGACACGGCCAAGTTTTTATGCCTTTTACAACTACTGTTATACTCATAGACCAGAGCCTAGCATAGCTGTCATCAGAGAGCTTTCATCCAGCCACTGATAGGAGGGAGTAGATGCAGAGGGAATCCCATGGAAGAGGGGGAGGAAGAACTTTAGGAGCCAGAGCAGTTGACAACACCAAAAGAACATGGCCCACAACATCCACTAAGCAGGGGGTCATTGGCACTCACAGAAAGAAACTGAAGTGACAGTCATAAAGCCTGTATGGGTCCGAGCTAGGTCCCTTACATACGTTATGGTTATGTAGGTTGGTGTTCTTGTGGGGTTCCTAATAGTGGGAACACGGGTGCCTTTGACTTTTTCACTTGCTTTTGGAATCTTTTTCCTCATACTGGGTTTATTTGACCAGCCTTGATATAAGAATTTGTGCCTAGACTTATTGTAACTTGTTATGCTGTGCTCGGTTGATATCCCTGAGAGGACTGCTCTTTTCTGAAGGGAAAGAGAGGAGGAGTGGATCTGGAGGAGAGGAGAGATGGAGGGAAGAAACTTGGAGGAGAGGAGAGAGGGGAAACTGTGGTTGGGATGTAATATATGAGAGAAGAATAAATTTAAAAAGAAAAAATCCATTATACAATTCATTCCAAAAATATACTGCCAATAGAACCAAGTTTTTAATTTTGTAACGAATATTAACTGTGAATTAAACTATCTACTCCTAAAAGAAATTAGATTATCTTATGTCTAAGGCCTGCTTCAATGGTGGAAAGACATTCCTGGTACTGTAGATCCAGCCAGGAACTCCTGGCTGGAGAAATCTCACAGGCCCCAGGGGTGAACCTACTCCTATTATTCTGCCAAAAAGACACAGTGTCAACTACCCTCTAAACTCATGTCTCTGTACCGGTAGATCTGTGCCGTTCTCGGACCCCATCAGAGAAGTCTCTATGTACCCTCGTGAATAACACCAAACTCTTAACTCATCAAAGAGCAGAGAGTATTGTCAGTGTCAAATGGGACATCCATATCACATCCCACTTCCAAGGTCCAGGGACCATCACAGAAGAGGGGTCAAGAACTCTGAGAGGCAGGGAGTGAAACAGTGTCCTCTTGTCAAGCAGGGACCACTGTGTTCATGAGCTCTCGGGTCTGGTGGCAGCCCGGACCATAAATTATTTCTCTTGACCAGACCCCAGCATAAACTATCTCTCTCTGGACTGGTGTGGAGGCATGGGAATAAAGACATAACTCACATGGCTTTATCGGGAGAAAGACTCTCCGTCATCCATCATGAAGTCCTCAGTTCACATCCTGGAGAATTTCCTCTCGTTTTTTTCTCCAAACAGCCTTATATATCAAAACATAAACTGAGGGGGGAAATACATTAGCATTCTATTTCCTAGGTAACCAGGTGAAGGGCTTTTAGTCAGGTCCACATCTACCTGTGCTTGCTGTCACGTCTTCCTGGTCTGTATGCTAGCTCAGTCACGTAGGCTTGAATTAGCATCTCTATTCAGGCATCCTCCAAATTACAGAGAAGGAGCAGAACAACATCCTGACCCTTTGTTAGGTAGCAGCAGCCTGTCTGGAAAGTTACGTGACTACTTCAAGTTGTAGCCTATGGCTTTAGAGCCTGGCTGTCATACCATGTGAAAATATGGGTCTACAATGAGCTCACTTCAGCTGTGGTTGTTCTGCACAGGACCGAGGAAGTCAACATCCTGGTGTGGAGGGGGAAGGGGCTCATGAATCCCACTCCTAACTGAACAGTTATAGACAGGTATAGACTGCTGGGGGAGGCAGTCAGTCAGACTTCTTTAAGAGTGTGGCTCCTGGTAGGTCAGCCATGTTGCAGTCAATGACTTCACTCCCAGGAACACGTGCATGCTGCAGTGAATGACTTCACACCCAGGAACATGTGCATGCTGCAGTGAATGACCTCACACCCAGGAACACGTGCTTGCTGCAGTGAATGACTTTACACCCAGGAACACGTGCTTGCTGCAGTGAATGACCTCACACCCAGGAACACGTGCTTGCTGCAGTGAATGACTTTACACCCAGGAACACGTGCTTGCTGCAGTGAATGACCTCACACCCAGGAACACGTGCTTGCTGCAGTGAATGACTTTACACCCAGGAACACGTGCTTGCTGCAGTGAATGACCTCACACCCAGGAACACGTGCTTGCTGCAGTGAATGACTTTACACCCAGGAACACGTGCATGCTGCAGTGAATGACCTCACACCCAGGAACACGTGCATGCTGCAGTGAATGACCTCACACCCAGGAACACGTGCTTGCTGCAGTGAATGACTTCACACCCAGGAACACGTGCTTGCTGCAGTGAATGACTTCACACCCAGGAACATGTGCGTGCTGCATGAATGACCTCACACCCAGGAATACGTGGGAGGCACAGATGAGACTTGATGGTTATTAAGAACCCAAAAGTGGACATGAAGTTGGGGGATAAGGAGATGGGGTAGACCTAGGAGGAATCAGAGGGAGTAGAAGAGAAAAGGGTGTGAATATGATCAAAATACATTGTATAAAATTCTCAAACAATTAATAAAAATATTTCTAAAATTAAAAAAGAAACTCAGCTTATGTGCAGGGTCAGTGTGATGGCTGACTGGGTAATGGCCCTTCCTGCCAATCCTGGAGACCTGAGTTTGATACCTTAGACCCACATGATCAAAAGAAAGAACCAAGTCCCACAAGTTGCTCTCTGCCTACTATGTCCACATGGTAGCAGTCATCCACATTCACATAAAAAAGTACACAAAAGATGATTAGCTTCAGTGGTGAATAGATGGCTCTCCCGCATTCTTTCCTCCAGACCTCTTGGCAGCTGTCCCCACACTAGACTAGACCATAAAAAGGCAAAGCAGAGCAGACCATGGAGTCTCTGCTGATCACTGCTTTCTAAGCAACTCAGACAGACACTGTTGCTTGCAAAACTGCTCACAAACAGTTTAGAATTCATCAGAACTACTTATCTGTGAAATTGGAATTAGCAACCTCATATTGGTTATAGCCAAATAGCTTATTGAAGGCTTAGATTAAAGACTTCTGGTCATTAATATAAGAGCTAAACAAACAAACAAACAAACAAACAAACAAACAAACAAACATCCCCACAAAAACCAGACCAAACCAACCAAACAAAAACCCAAATGTTTTAGACTCAAGTTAGTCTAACACAAAACCCCGGAAGAGTGAAGGCAGACAGTCCTGGATTCTAGAGCCTATTATTAGTATTTAACACGAGGAAGATACACTCTAAGAGATATGGCTCAGAGGTTAAGAGCACTGACTGCTCTTCCAGAGGTTCTGAGTTCAATTCCCAGCAACCACATGGTGGTGACTATAACCATATGTAAATGAGATCTGGTGCCCTCTTCTGGCCTGCAGCATACATGCAGGAAAAACAAAACACTGTATACATAATTAATAAATAAATCTTTAAAAAAAAAGTACACACATGGAAAACTTAAGAGGCTGTGACCACCTCTGTCTGGAGGGGTATTTCAGATATGGGAAGTAGGCTTAACAATTTTTTTGGCACCAGGCAGAACCTTAAATAACTAGGAAGAATAATGGACCACTGTTAGCCACTCCATTCTCCCATCTTTGACTAGGGAGATTTTGGTTAAAAAAAAAATGTAGCCACAGCCTTATTAATACATTAAAGGGCATCTGCCATAGGTCAGTCATAATAGCAAGGGGTAAGATGTTTGCTTGAAGGTTTATTCCCCTTCGAAGAGTCAGAAGGAAGTAAATTCTTTTCCAGAGAGGTTGTCAGAGGATCTATAGTGCTACCCCGGAGAGGGTCTCCACCTGTGAGAGACACCTCTGACCCCAGCTGGAGAAAGATCATAGAGTTCCCTCCAGATTTGAATTTCACAGTGACCTGTGATGTACGACCTTTGCTGGGCTCTTCTGACCTCGGTTACCGGAGCATCAAAGTGTCAAGTATGGCCCAAGATTTCCTTTATGATGACACCTTGAAGAACTGATGGTCATTCTACAGTTCAGGAAAGTTTGGATCCAGGACTCTAGCAACTGGAGGCAGGTAGTACAAGGCAAAAGAGAATGATTGAGGGATGGGGAGAAACTCCTGTGTGCCCTCCAAGATAAACTCCATGCGATAACCAAGCAATTGGATGGGCAGTCCCTATGTGACCGTGTTCTGTGTCTGTGCTCTAGGTATGTGTACAGTACTATGAAGTGTGAATGGAATTCTGGGTAATAGATTGCTCTTGCACATTCTCCTAGAAGTTATGGGTTTCATGAAGAGATTACATTTATGATCTTTGAGGAGGTTTATGATAAGTTTATGATACAGCTCAGTAGTATACCTTGGACTTAGCACGAACCCGCTCTGGGCTTAACCTATAGCACCAAAAGAAAAGAAAGAAAACTTATGAACCACGACCTATGATAACAACAGAGCAGCCTTTCCCAGAAGGAAGCGAGCTGCCATCTCTAAAAGTGTTGAGCAGTGCTGTGATGGTTCTGTGACCATGATGTCATAGAAAGCATCCCTGCCCTCCTGAACATTCTTGAGGGTTTTCTCATGATCCCAACTGGAAAGTATATCTCAAATATTCTAGAAATGAGAGAGACCTTTTGTTCTTGCTTTGCTTACTCTTATTTGTAAAATATAGACGTATCTTTTAATTAAAATACTAAAATGTTATGTATCTATGGGTAACCAGAATATGTGTCCACACAATATGAAGGACAATTGAGCTAAAGACGGTAAGAGGATACAGGAAAGCCCCTCATCCTCCCTCTGCTGGCCTAAAATCAAGACAGTTTACAGAGCCAAAAGATATCTTTTCCTCTTGCTGCATGGAAGAGAGAAAAAAGTTAACATCAAGGTAGTTTTAAAGAGTGACAGGTCTGAAGTTCATACTAGAGGACCCATTTAAAGAGGCTCTGCCAAGACCTTCCCCCCCGCCCCGTCTTTTTTAAAAATTGTTTTTATTGAGCTATACATTTTTCTCTTCTCCCCCTCCTTCCTCTCCTCTCCCCTTCTATGCTCTCCTTTGGTCCCCATGCTCCCAATTTACTCAGGAGATCTTGTCTTTTTCTATTTCCCATGTATATTAGATCCATGTAAGTCTCTCTTAGAGTCCTCTTTGTTGTCTAGGTTCTCTGAGATTATGAATTGTAGGCTGTGCTTTTTTTCTTGCTTTATGTCTAAAAGCCACTTATGAGTGAGTACACATGATATTTGTCTTTCTGGGTCTGGGTTAGTTCATGCCAAGAACTTTTATCAGCCTTCTTTAAGCTGAGACCATAGTGTGTGTAACTAGAGGTTTCTCTCCTGCCCACCAGTTCCCAAATAAACACACAGAGGTTTGTATTAATTATAAAAGTGTGACCAATGTCTCAGGCTTATTATCAACTAGCTCTTACTTTTAAATTAACCCATTACTATTATTTTAATTTTACCACAAGGCTGTGGCTTGTCACCTCACATCTTACTTCTCCCGAGGCTGCTGGTGTCTCCTTCAACTCCACCTTCTTTCACCCTGTATTCAGTTTGACTTTTTACCTATATTTTTAGCTATATTCTGTCCTGCCATAGGAGAAAGCAGCTTTACTCATCAACCAATAAACACATATTTACAGCATGCAGAAGGGCATCCCATATCAATAGTGACCCAAAGTTCTTTTCCTAATTTTTCATTGCCCTAAAATTGTGCTGTCCCTTCTTAGAGAAATACTAAGCTGGAAGTCAAGACCCCTCTTTTCATAATTACTAATTTTCTGGGAGCCTCTCTGCTGTTTAAGAAAAGTTAGGGGCTGGAGAGATGGCTCAGCGGTCAAGAGCATTGCCTGCTCTTCCAAAGGTCCTGAGTTCAATTCCCAGCAACAACATGGTGGCTCACAACCATCTGAAATGAGGTCTGGTGCCCTGTTTTGACCTGCAGGCATACACGCAAAACAGAATATTGTATACATAATAAACAAATAAATATTTAAAAAGTTAATAACTTCTTTATTTTTCTCTTGTTAATCCTTAAAGAACAAAATAGAGATTAATTCCATCAAAAGACCTATGAGGAGTGGAAGGAAAGAATAGTTTTCTTTTGTCCATTCTATAATGAGGTAAAGTTTCACTGTCGTATAGATATAGAACAAATGACATATAGATATAGAATCAAACTCCATGGTTTCCCTCTTGGTTCTTAGTTGGCTCATCAGAGGTGGGACTTAAGGTTCTTTGGATGTCAGCCCAGAGATGTGCTTATGTGTGCACAGTGTTCTTTTCATTACAAGTGAGAACCCACACCATACACTCTAACACCTTGCCCTGTGTTTCTGTTATCTTCCAAGCAGATCCGTGTGGCTTGTAAGGCAATTAGTCACCCAGAACGTTTCCTTGTAGTATGTGAAGTCAAGGGTTTTACCAAGAATTTAACTTACTAGTAAAAATGCGAGTTGGTGGGAAAGAAAGCAACGGCTGGCATTCTTGTTGATATTTAACCAAGAAGTCCTGAGAGGGCCCCGGAGCATTTTATAAAGTCATGTTTGTGTTGGAGAAGTTCCTTACACGTGTTTAATATTCTTAATTCAATTGTGTGTGCGGCACATGTGCCCTGACGTGCGGCTGGAAGTTAAGAGCCAACTGTAGGAGTTGGTTCTCTCCTTCCACCACGTGGGCTCTGGGGGTTCACTACAAGTCATCAAGCTTGGCGGCTTTTCAAAAACGTGTAGGAATGTTTGCAAAGTGTGTGCCACCGTTTCTTTCAGGGACAGTGCCATCTTTCCCTCCAGTTTACACAAACTCTTATTTCTCTGTATTTCTCTAGAAGTGATTTTTGTTGCCAATTAAAAAATTAGGTCTTGGAAAGTTTTGTACATGTATACAATGTATATTGGTAATATCTCTCCATCATTACCTACCTCCACCTTACCCTACTGCCTCTCATCCCGTTATCTCCCTCCCAACTTCATGTTTCCTTTTTTATTGCTACTAATGATTCCCTGAATCTAGTTAGTGCCGCTGACATGCACAGTAGTGTGTAAGCATCTACTGAGCAATCTCCCCGCTGCCATATCCCCAAAGGAGAGAGACTTTCCCTCTCTCACCAGCCTTCAGCTAGAGGTGGAGCCTTAAGGCTCTCTTCTCCATCCATACTGGAAGTATAATTGGCTTCATTTTGTGCAGGTCTTGTGCAAGCAACCACAGCTGGTTGTGCAACAAGCACATCATGTCTGAAAGCCTGCTTTGGTAACTTTCCTCCTTCTGTTGCCTCTTACATCCCTTCTGCCTCTCTCCCAGGAAGTTCCCCAAGCTCTGGATGGTGGAAGATGGATGCCGAGGACTCACCCACAAGAGAACACTCAGAGTTATTCATCCTAGGTCTTTTGACACGTTATGTGTCTCTGTTCTTAAACACTCCCCATTGTAATTAGAAGCTTCTGGGACCAAAGCTGAGGACAGCTTTAATTAATCTATGGGTATAAACAAAAATATTTAGACTGCAGTTTGATATTATGAACATTTAGCAACAAACAAGTAAACAAAAAGGAAGAGTAGGTATGCCCTTGGTGTCTGAATATGGTCCGAGAATGGAGTCTTGTCAGAATTCTGAGTGCTTGTGAGAGAACACCAAGAAGGCAAAAGTATTGTAGAAACAATCGTTTCTTCAAAAACATGGAGTTGTTCATGGAATGTGTAGCAGATAGGAGTTAAGTTTACTTCCGATGATTGATTACAGCTCGCTATTATTATTCGCATATATGCCTCTATGGAAAAACATGTTTTTTTTGCCACGTGCGGCTTGTCCTTGTAATTGAACACTCATGTGTTTTTTCTTAACCCTCAGAGTATAAATTGCCCAATGCTCTGAATAAAGTTGTCAATTGCATGAGATTTTAACCTGCCTCATTTATTGGCGCCATTCTCCCAGGACCCACTGCCTCTGGAGCAGCAAACACCCAGGGCCCATTATCTCCTCAGTCATTGGCTTTTGATCAGTTTTACAGTATCAGGTATGAAATCACTCCTATGGAACAAGCATCAAATCCAATCAGAAGGTGGTTAGTTGCCCCCACACCCATCATGGCATTATCGTACCAGTGGGTATATCTTGGCAGCAGTCTGCATTATAGCATTCAGGGGCCAGTTCTGGGTGAGATCATCAGTATCCTTTCTTCTCCAGCAGACTTCTTCTTCTGGTGCTATGTAAGGTATCCAGCAAGGACAGAGTTCCCTGGTGCATTTGGGTTTGATTTCTCTATGTGCTGTATTCAGTGAGTGATGTCTTCTGTAACAGGATCTTGCAATCTAGTTTTGGTATGCAACTAAGAGCAATGGTTTGTGTTGTTTTGGGTGCCTCTAGTGGCACATAGGCAAGTGTCCTGTGCCTTCTCATGAGATTTTCATTTAATAGCTTATGTCTTCTGAGGGCAGTGTTGTTCATTCATGCACGGTATGGGCCTCTCTTTTAAAATCATATTTATTTGTTTATGTGTGGGACACTCATATCATAGGACATAAGGAGGTTAGAGAACAATTTGTTTAAGTCTTTTTTTTTCTCCTACCATCAGGTGGGTCCCATCGTTTGAATTCAGGTCCTCAGATTTGGGAGCAAGCCTTTATCTGCTGAGTCAACTCACTGGCCCTCTTAAATAAATTTTCCTAGCCAAAAAACTAATCTTAAGTTTTCATGGGATTTTGCTGAACTCTTAGCTAACTGTGAGCTGGCTCAATTCTACCCACAACTTGAGAATAAGCTAAGAAGGAAGGAAATCGTAACTATTTTGTTTTCTAAAGGAACAATAAAAGGCATTGCAGAGACAAAGGAAATGAGAATCAAATAGGACCACAGCATTTTATCTAAAACCCTTTAGTTGAAATACTCTTGGGAAAAAAATGATCTATTTCTTGGAATGAGGCAGAAAGGTGGGTGACATAACCTTTCAATGTCATGTGGAGGAGGCAACACAAATTCCTACTGAGGGGACTGACCCATGTGGGCTGAGTCTGTTGTTCTTGGCTAAGGCTCCTGGTAGAGCACAGTTACACGTTAACTTGAGGATATGTTCCAGTTGTGTCTCAAACACTTTCTGCCCAGGGGAAAACTGACATGAAGGTTATGTATATGGCCTATGTCTTATAGCCTATAGTTTACGTCTAAACCCAGGAATCTTGCCCTTCTGAAGGCATTACACCTTTATAAACTCCTCTTGGGCTGGCAATGGCCACCTTACTGTTAGAACTGACAATAAAATACACTGATTGATATGTATTTGTCCCATACACAGGACAGTCATGATTTTATTTATTTATTTTTGTGCCATAAAACTATAGACATTTGTTCCCTCAGAATTTTGGAGACCAGAACCCCAAATCAATGATCAATAGGGCCTCATTCTCAGAAGGTTCTAGAAGGGAAGCCTGTGGAGTCTCTCAGCATCTGGTACCTCTGGTCATTTCTTAGCTTGTGGTCACATCATTTGAACCTCTACCTCCATATTCACAAACTCTTTCTGCTTTTTTGGTTTAAACTTTTGGATTGAAAATTGACTTTTGACATATTTTATGGTTCTAATATGGTTCATATACATCACTCATGGGTTATGGGCATAAATACAAGACAAAGAATTTTGCCTCCTCCCCCAGAAACACAAGGATTATATATAGTGGCTTGTCATTGCTAGAAAAAGAGATTGCCACAAATCTCTTTTTTTAAATGGGTTGAACTTCTGAATTTTAGGAAAGAGTCGTGGGCCTATATCTATAAGGAGCCACTAACAGGCTTGGCATGGTGGGTTCCTCAAGTCTGGATATCTAGATTTGATTCTGGAGACATCTACTTAGAGCTAGTGTTGGGTCCTTTGATGGCTAATGTTAATCTTCACTGTCAACTTGCATAGACTTAGAGTTACTCGGAAGACATACCTCAGGGTGTGACTGGGAGGTTATTGTCAGAGAGGCTTAAGTAAGGAGGCAAGACCTACCCTGGGTGAGGATGGCATCATTCCCTAGGATGGGTCTGGACGGCATGACAAAGGGAAGAGGGGGTGCCAGCATACTTTTCTTCCTTCTTCTGCCCAGGAACGAGGCTCCTGCTGCCATGAAGTTGGCCAGGACATCTCTGTCACCATGGTCACACCGTCTTAAGCTGTGAGCCCAGATTAATCCTTCTCCCTTTCCATTGCCTTTGGGAGGTATTTGGTCATAGCTACCAGAAAAGTAAGTGATACAGTCCTAAAAGCTAAATGGGGGGTATTTAACCTGGCACAAAGCCCTGTGGGAGATGCCAGCTCAGACTGGGTCAGCAAGCCAATCATAGTTCTACTTGTTTGACTGCATATCTCAGGCTTTCCAGAACTCACTCAGGTCCAGATTTACCAGAGCAACTCACAGAATGTAAGATGTCTCTCCCTTCATTCTTTTATGAAGGAATTAAACAAATATCCAAATGAACGGGGGACGAGGACAAAACCTGAAAGATCGTCAGTGCAGAAGCATCTGTCTGGGCAGGGAATATGCACCATCCAATCAGGATGTTGATAGGTTCACCATACAGACCGCTCCATGGAGACTCTGTTTCAAGTTGCACACATACACATGGGGATCAGTTCAGTGGCCACATGTTTAAACCCTACCTGTGCTCTTCCCTCTAGATGTCAGGATGAGCATGGTAACCATTGGTAACTTTATCCCAAAGGCACCCAGGGACTCCATCATCTGTCACCTTAGAAAGGGCTCTACTGTGACCAATGAGAGACTCTCATACATTCAGCAAATATTAAGTTCTTTGATAAAGAACAGAGAATAAGCGTTCCCCAACAATGTTTTCTTATGCAACACTATGTAGTTTTATGATGTTTATAAATTGAAGTAACCCAGGCAGAGTCAGCCAATGGTCTTTAGGTTTTTAAAAAATAATGTATTCCCCAAAATAATTTGAATTCCTGGCAGTCATGTTACACTTCCATCTAACTCCTATCACACACTGTAGAGGTGAACGATGTAGTTTTGGCATCTCTATAGATCTTTACTTTACAACAAACACACCCAGCCTCAGCGGTTAACTCTACATCCTAAACACGTAGCCAACCTCACACTACAGCCTTTAGAATTAGAAGGGATAATATATTTGGAATTCATTAAATGCTACATAGCACCAAAGAACTGGTAGACATTGCCTTCCCAAGTTCTCAAAGTGCCCCCCCCCCCAACTTGGTGTTGCATTATAATGTAATCTGTAATATTTAAGTCTATAACTTTTTAGAAATTTGCAGATGAATAAACTGTGACATACCTCTAAGGTTTTCAAAACTGGAGGAACTGGGGTAGATTTTAGTCTGGCAAACATCTGATAACACTAGAAGGGTTAGAATTCTTTCTAACACAAAGAATTCACGTTGCATTGCTTAGTGGAAGCAATTTAAAACATGTCATATGAAGAGGCAGCCTAGAGAATGGGAGAAAAGTCTTTGCTAGCTGTGCATGGGCCAGAGGATTAACAACTAGAATATATTTAGAACTCAGAAAACTAAATAAAAAGCAAAAAAACCCAATGGATAAATGGAAAATTCAATGAACAGATAGTCCATCCATTCTTATAATACAATAAACCAGAGTATTGTACAACACTCCAGTCAATGTATCATCCTAGAAGTCTGCCTACAGATGGATGAATGAAAAAAATGTGCTTTATATACACAATGGAATCTTGTTTGTTCATAAAGGAAAGTAAAATTGTATAATTTGAAGAAAGTAGATCACATCAAGGGAAATAAACCATACTCAGAAAGATAGATATCAGATGTTTCTTTCATTTGTGGACCCTAGATTTTATGTAGACACAAAAACACATTTATATGCAAGGCTTAAATGCAGGTGGGAGAATGAGAGCAGAAAAGAGACTAAAGAGAGTATGAATGGGGAGTTTGTGGGGATCAACATCATCAAAGTGCTTAGTATATTTGAAACAGATTGTCTTTATGGAACCCATCGCTATGTTCAATAAAAAACACATTGCTAAAAATTAAGTTAAAAGTGTTATCATTAGAATAGAAAATATCTAATTTAATAATAAATATGCCACTTAAAAAATGTAAGTCAGGCATGGGGGCTCATTTTGTAATCCCAGCATTCAGCAGTCTGAGGCAGAGTGATCAAAAGTTCAAAGGCCAACCTGGCCTATGTGATGAATCCTAGGTCAGTCTGAGCTACATAGTGAGACTGTCAAAGCAAACACACATGCACATACAGAAACAATCAAAAACAACCATCCCCAGACAACACATTTAACAGTGCAGTCTGGGTACCTTCGGGTTGAAGAAAAGAGGGTCACTAAACAAATTGGGTGGAGTTTGATGGATGTAGCTTCCAATTGGACCTCCTTAAAGATGTTTCACTTTCTTTAAGATAAACGGGTCTTCTTTCTTCTTGTGAGACTCACATCAGTGGGAGCAGGGGCTGTCTATTACTCTGCCACCTGCTTTTGGAACCCATTCCTCCTACTAGATTGCCTCCTCCAGCCTTAATACTAGAGGAGGTGCCTGGTCTCACTGCAACTTGATATGCCATGGCTGGCTGATATCCATGGAAGGACTGCCTGTATCTGAAGAGAATCAGAAGGAAAAGTGGGTGAGGGGAGGAAGTGGGAGGAAAGAAGAGAGGGGAAACTGTGGTTGGGATGTAAAAACAAACAAACAAAAACCAAAAAACCAGGAAAAATCATCTGGTTAAAAAAAAAGCAAACAAACCAAAACAAAAGCAAACAAAACCAAACACAATAAAAAACCAGGAAATGAAGAAGCTTGTTCATCCAGAACTAATTCTATTGTTTTACCTCAAAAGATGGCTATCAGCTTTCTGTGTCATAAGATCAGAAAGCCATGCCGGAGACTTACACTGGAGACTTCATCTGCTGACTTCCAGAATGTGGTGCCATGTCCTAGGCTTTCCATGTTTTCTCCAAGGTGACGTACTTGATGGTTGAGACCTGCCTCTTTCTTAGCTGTTTGCAGAAACCACCAAGGCTGTGACCCAGAGTCCTTAGCAGACCAGGCTGTGGACCATTGAGTTGACAGGAACACCCTCTCAACAGACTGGGAGTGAGGGAGGGTACACCAGGAGCCTAGAGTTTGCTCTCTGGCCCCTGCTCGTGAGTTCTTGCAGCCTTAGTTGATCTAAGGTTTGATGAAGTAGGAAAAACCCTAAGGCTCTCTACCTGCCTTTCGTGGTCACTGTGGGAAGTTTGTGAAAAGTGGCTTGATAATAGGTGTCCCTGCCGGCTTCACCGGTGTCTCTGATCTCCTGGAGCTGCGTGGCTCATTTCTAGAGTGCCTAACACCACAGATGCTCAAGTGTCCTCCTGGCTGTTAGTGTGGAGTGTAAGAGGAGAGTGTCTTCCCACACAGTGCTCCCAACACGGGATCTGCATTTGGCAGAAGCATGAAGCAGCGGTCATCTGGGGGACCACTGGCCAAGCTAGCTCCCTGGGACAGACAAAGAACTGAACATCTGCAAAAGACATAAAGAATGAGCCACAGAATAAAAAAAGTAACAGCTTTACTCCTTTGGGAAGGGCCGTCAGGCTTCGAGTCCAGGGTTGGAATTTTATTGCCCTCCTGGGTCTTTCCTTCCCCTGTGGATCCTGTTTCGACACTGACCATGTTTCCACACCATTTCTCCTTACAATGTCTTCTGGCACCAGGAAGCAGCCATGTCACATAGAGGATGTGCTCTCCAGGTCTATCCATGACCCCCTAACTCCATCACCCAGCACCTAGAGACAGATACTTCTATTTCCTGTCCCTCCAAGATGATTTCTGTTGTTTCTAATCCCTAAGTGATGGAAGTCTGGATGACTTGCTTGGTGATAATTCCCGTCCTTTAGGAATCCCTTGTTCTATGATGGTAGGACACTGTCCCTGCGAGAAAGGCATTTCCAGTGAGGACATGACTCGATAGTGATTTTTGCCTTTGGAGCTGAGTTGTCTTGACTCACATGTCATTCCTGTGTGTTTCTCCTCAGCACCACAGCTACCCTGCAGGATCACAGCTTCATCTGGGGATCAGGAAAGGGCTGGCCTAGTTAACTTAAAGCAGAGGTTCCTGAAATAGAAGCGTGAGCATCCCGTGAGAACTTACTAAGAAGTCAAAGCCTTGGTATTTTGGTAGAAGTAGAAAGTCTGTGTGGGTGGGAGAACCTTCTGTGTATGTCTGTGAAAACATTCCTTGGGAAGCTTACCTGAGGAGGCAAGTCATACCCTGAACGTGGATAGCACCACCCTATGTCTGGGGGTCCTGACCTAAATAGAAAAGAAAAAGAAAGCATGAATGTCCACATCCATCTCATCTCCCCACTTCCTGCCTGGGCAGATGCAGTGCAAGCAGCCACCTCAAGCTTCCGTCTCCTGCAGCAGTCAGGCCTTCCTTGCCATGGTGGACTGAACCCTCTCAAACTGTAAGCCAAACAGATCCCTTCCCCCCTTACATAGCTTAAGAGGCATTTAGTCATAGCAATGAAAGGAGTAGTATGGTCCTGCCAGTTCTTGGCAGGGATTCCCACCCCCTCTCAGGATTGCTGCCCCTCAGTGTCAATGGATGCTGTCTTGCAAGGATCACTTGCTCTTGCCAAGTTCATGCTGAGGTCCAGTTCTAAGTGAAAAGGGGTTTGGAAATGGTGTTCTTTGTAGGAAGCACTCGTATCACCGTGAGGGACCAATGGATGCCTGACAGAATGACTTTGTTCTCATAGAAATGACTGGTTACTGGGTGAGTGGGTTGTTATATGTGAGCTGGACTCTCTTCCCCCAGCTGCCCAATGCTCCTGTATATGTTCCCACTTCTCTTGTTCCTTTGCCCCAGTGATATGACAGTACAAAGCCCTCATCAGGAGCTGAGAAGATCTGTCTCAAAAACATTAGTAAAAAAAACGACCAACAAAACAAGCAAAAACCCCTTTCTTTATAACTTTCCCACCATGGGGGTTTTGTTATAATAAAAGAAAATGGACCAAGACATTTGACTTCATAACAGACAAGTTTTTTTATCTCACATTCCAAGGCATTCACGGTGAGGGTGTGTCTAGTATCAGCGTTTAATTGGATAAGGATTCCATTTCACTTCCATGCAGTTCTTTCCACTTTGCCCATCTTTGCGGGTTGGCCTCACCTTTGCGGGTTGGCCTCATCTTTCTGTTGGTAAGTTACTATGCTGTTTCAGAGTTACATCAAACACTTATCAAGTGTGCTGTTTAGGAGCCAGAGAAAGTTCCAATGAAGCCACAGTGGGACACTCCATCTTAAGGGTCTGTTGGTAAATACAAGCCAAATGAAATCCCTAAGCTAGTTCTATGGGTGACTACAGGCAACATATACATAACAACTGAGTTTGGCTTTTTAAGCTGAGGACTGGGTGCCTCTTTTCCCACATATTGTCTTCCAATGTCAGAGCAGTGCATTCCTGATACTCAGACAACAGGTCTTATATCTGTTAGTTTTACGTGACACAATTCAGAGTTCTGTTGTACAGGTCTATGGACTTTCTTAAAACTCCTTGTTCTGAAGTGAGTTTAGATATATGAAAAACCACAAATATGACATAGAGTAAGTCCAGGCAACCTCCACATGGGTTTGCTAGAGGGCTGTGCCCAACGCAAACCTCCCCACCAGCACGATGTGGAGCCCGTGTCCTTCCCATGTGTGTGGATGCTTGTCCTATCATCAAGATGTGGGGACATTCCACCACGAACACCTCCAGCATGTTACCCCTTTGTAGTCACGCATGATTCTCCTCTCTCCCTAGCTCTACACAACTACGAATATGGCCCCATCTCTGTATTTTTGTCATTTTGAGGATGGTAAGTGGAATCATGTACCATACTTTTCATTGCTGTGTAGCATTCTGTGCTATAAACATAAGACAATGTGTTTAGTCATTTTCTTGCTGAAGGGCATTTTGAGTACTGCCACTTGGGAGGTATTACTAATAAAGCCACTGTGACAATTATTATAGAGGACTCCCTGTGAAAAAGTTTTCATTTCTGTACCAACTGGACAGGTTTATGACATCTGGATTATATGGAAAGTATGTGGTTAGTTTTCAAAGAAACTTTAAAGAAGCCATCTTGCCACCTCACTCATCAAGTATGGAAGATCCAATTTCTTTGACTCTTTGCCAGAATTTGGTATTTTCTTTAATGGTGGTTTTAATGGTTACCCTAAGATTGATGTAGTGATATTCTATTTTGATCTTAATTTATATCTCCCTGAAGGATAACATTAAATTACACGTTGTAGGGGACCCTACATATGGTTGGACAGGGCTCCTGCACTTGTTGAGGCCAACACACCAAACCAGAGTGGAGTGAATTCACAGCAAGTGGGTGTGGCTGGTGCAGAGAGTCCTGGAGGCAGATAACTGGTTGGGCTATAGTTAGTTTGTTTTCCTGGAACTTATTTTTATTTGCCTGTAGGTGCCTCTGGTCATGTGATGGGTGGTCTCCGAACCTATACTGGGCCTGGAAGCTGCCTGACAGGAGCATCATTTTGGTTTTGCTTTGCCCAACTAAATGCTTATAATTTCAACTAATCTATGTCATGTTGCTTTAACACTGGTGCATGGTGCTTTCTCATTTGTTCTCATAGGGATTTACTTCTTTTCTCTCTGTTCATGTGTTTGCCTGCTTCCCAGTTGTATTGTTTTTCCTGTTGAGTTTTGAAAGATGTCTATACATTCTGAGTAGGAGTTCTGACTTAACTCTGCAGATCGCTCTTCCAGGCTTCATCTTGTTTTATTACCTTAGTGTCTTTTTCAGAGTAAATGTTTTTAATTTGAATAAATTACAGGTTTCCCTTTCATGAATATTTTCCATATTATATCCTCTGGTAGTCCATTTTTTTCTATACTAAAAATAGATATAGTGTCAAGGATTGCTTAGGACAGTCTACCATTGTCCAGCAAGGAGAGAACAGATCTTGGAGCTATCAGTATAGAGATAGTGCTTATATCCCGAAACTCGAAGAGATGTACAAAAGGGATGAAAAGCCAGTCAAGACTGAGCCTTGTAAAGTTCAGAAGATGGAAAAACAAGGAGTAACAGGCAGTAACAGGAGGTGAGGTGAATAGAAATAAAGAGTAAAGTAGGAATAGAAACAAGAGGAATTAGTAAAGACAAGCATCATGCTGAAGGCGTTCATGAAGGGTCTTGTTTGTCTTGGACTCTATGTTTAGAACCATGGAGGTCATTTGGAAATATCAGTGAGGCAATGGAGACAAAAGTTTGTGAGGGGTCTAAGAAAGATGGGGTCAAAGTTGTGGACAGAATCAGGCACATACATGGAATAATTTTGATATCAGTCCTTGACAAGGTGCTAAAGTAGCCGGTGAAGCCGGTCTGTACTTGACGGCAGCCACCCTAGCATCTGGGTGTTGGTGAAAGTGATCCATTAGATCCATTAGAGAGTGGATGACCCATGATGCTGTCAAAGGTAGGAGCTGTTGCTGGCACACAGGCCGAAGCTGTCAGCATCCAGGAGTAAAGTGGGCATATCTCTTGTCTGCAAGGAAAAAGTATCTGAATAAAAAAGAGGAGAAGGAAAGAGACAGAACAGATCCAGAAGAGTCTGGCCCATTTGGTGGCAGAATTGTGTCAGCTTTATTCTGACTGACTGTACTTTCCTATTGTATCCCTAAGCCATACTTTAAACATCAGGAAAGTGAAATGTGCTCCATCTATCTACCTACCTGCCTATTTCACTGTTTGATGAGGATGTGTTGAAACAGCTTGAAAATTGTAAGACGTACCATGAAGGATCATTTTATGAGACCTTAATGAAACTCTTTTCTTTCCTGAGGTCCTCAGATTCTGAAATGTTGATTTGGGAGTTACTGGTCCCTTACTGCACTCCTGACAGCACCTGCTGCTGTGGAAACTTTCTTCCATGACTCTGACCCTGCATCAGTCTTGTGATGCTTAATTTTCATTGTTAATGTGACTGGATTTAAAATCATTACAGCAACATACCACTGGGTGTGCCTATGGGGGCCTCTCCTGAGAAGTCTAACTGAGGAGGAAGGCAGACCTTGAATGTAGCAGCAGCATCCACCAGCTGGGTCTGCAGAAGAAGAGGAGGAGGAGGAAGAAGAAAATGCACTGAACACAAAAGCTTTCCATCTCACGTCTAAACACACACGACCAGCTATGTCTTGCTCTTCTGATGCTTGCTATGAGGGACTCATCCTTTCACAAGCCTTAAGCTCAAATAACCCCTCCCCTTTAAACACCTTTGTAAAGCATTTGAAACAGCAACAAGCAGGGGAACCAGCACAGATAGGAACATTTGTTACCATTGCTAAACTGAGTTCCATTCTATACTTCCAAATTAGACCCAGATGCTCAGACACTGGCATGAACAGACATGCACCTGTAGTGGCACCTGATGAAGCCCAGTTCAGTTCAGACAGAAGATGCAAGAAGGATTCTTTAGATGGTCTAAAGGGGAATTTTAGAAACTCTCCGCAATGTCTTTAAATCCAGGCCATAGATGGATCATTTTCCTCTCCATATTGTTGACACATTTTTAGGATTTATTCTCAATTTTCTTGCCTCAGTGGACACAAAATAGCATTGAGAGGCAAAAATCATTTGTTTCTCTCTATTCAATGTTTCTTGGACAGATAATCTGCAAACACAATTTGGAGTTATGTTTTTCTATTACAGCAAGAAGAGAAGCTAATTCAGACTCATGAGAAATGATAGGAATTAGCAAGTTAGAATTTCAGTATCAGAAAGAAGTGAGTTATTTAAATTTCCTCGGAGGCTGTTAATTTTCAATATTTATAAGTTTCAATTAAATAAGAAACATTTGGGTCAGGAAAGTTCTTTAAGCAATGAAACTTCTAATTGCTTATTGCCCCTGACTTTAATAAAGCTTTTAAACAGAGACAAAGAGGCAATTTTCCCTGAAAATTGTGAATCATTTACATTATGACTTTTAAACTACATTACCATAACCTTTCAAAGGAAGCAGTCAAGTGAGTGTGTGTGATAACTGCCTGCATTCAAGTTCGTTGCATGCTCCTTTGATGGTTTGCTTGGCTCTTTGGGAATCATTGAGCTCTGACTAAAGTAATTTCTGTTTGAAACTTATTCTGTCTAGAAAACACAAGGTGGGTGTAACTAGGAAAGAAACGGAGCTGCTTTCCAGCCTTCTGGAGCCTTTCTTCATTCCTCTCTGTCTGCATCAGCCTTCCTTCCTTTCCTACCCATTCCTGACTTCATATCTTCTTACTCCACCCACTTCTCTAAGGAATCAAACATTAATCTGAAGAATCTGGAAGAGTCTCTGTGGTGAAAGGGTGGTGCTTGAGGGAGGAGTGGCCAAAAGCTGTTGGGAACAAGTTCTGCAAAGCCAAATGCAACTTTTATTAAGCTGTATGAAGTCTTCGATGGGGACCTGGAAGACATGGAGTTCTGATTTGTACCAATGGGTGTGTGAGGCCCACAGTTCCGTATGCACAGATGATCCTTGACTCTGATTAACTAGAGGGATCAGTTACCCATGGTAGAACATCACTTCAGAGTTAAGATTCAGTAAAATTATCTCTCAGATCCGTTTACCCAAATACCTTTATTTCTTTTTGAGACTGGGTTTCATTATGTAGCTCTGGGTGGTTTGAATTTGATATGTTGACCAGGCTGGCCTTAAACTCATAGAGATCTGACTACCTCTACCTCCCAAGTGCTGGCAATCAAGTCATTCAAGATTCTACCAACTCCATGGGGTTTCTAAGGTCAAATAATTTTCCTGACTTAGGTAGCATGTCAACATAAGCCTTAGGTTCCTGTCTAGCATCTCTTTTAGTAACCCAAATAGAAACTTAAGTTCCATTATAGTTAGCTTCAGTTGTCAGTTTGACAAACCTGGGAAAAGGGAATATTGATTGATTAATTGTCTCCACTGAACTGGCCTGTGGGCATATCTGTGGGGGTATTTTCTTAATTGCTAATTATGTAGGAAGGCCCAGATTTTTGTGGACTCACCTGTAAATGGAGATTGCTCATTCATTTCCTGGCTGTCCAGACCCAAATAATCACACAGAAACTATATTAATTACAACATTGTTTGGCCAACGATTCACATATATATTTCTAGCTAGCTCTTATATCTTAAATTAACTCATTTCTATTAATCTGTGTATAGAACGAGGCTGTGGCCTACTGGTAAGATTGTAGTGTCTCTCTCTTCTTTGGCAGCTACATGCCGTGTCTCTGACTTAGTCTATTTTCTCTGTCTCTGTCTCTCTGTCTCTCTCTCTCCCCCAGCCTGGCTATATTCTGCCCTGCCATAGGTCAAAGCAGATTTATTCATTAATCAATAAAAGCATCACATATACAGGAGGGTATTCCATATCATCTCTCCTTTTCTGTCTAAATAAAAAGGAAGGATTTAAGTTTAACATTGTAAAATTACATATACAAAACAGTTATCAAGCAAGAATTATAGTTACAACATTTCTTTGTGAGTATAAAGTTTCATATCTAATTTATCTTTTATAATAACTAAGGAAAACGATAACTATAACTATCTGTCTTCAACTCTTCAAAGGCCCCAGAAGGACATAATATTACCTAAGCTAACATGAAGTTCATTGTAAGCAACTTCCAAAGTTCTAGAAATGACAGAGACATCTCGCTTTCTGGACTATCAGCCAAAGTTCTTTTGTATCACTGGAGCATCCATCTCCAGCCTACAGGCCCAGAATATCTGGCAGACTTTTCAGTGAAGCAAGAAATTTGGAGATTTGTTTTGCCTTGTAATGGCAAAATTTATTAGTTGATTTTTCTTCTGTGTCCTGCAGAATATTTGGCAGTTTCTTCTGTGAAGCAGGGACTCTGAAGGACCATCTCATCTTTTGGAAAATTCAGCAGTCACTTTTCTATGGGTCCTGTTTATACAGGTCTAGTTTATACAGCATACCATCAAGCATTCCAGGCAAGAGCAGTTTCTTTCCCAAACCTTTTCACATTGAAAGCAAATTTTATAATGAGTTTTATCAATGCCCATCAATCTTTCTAAAGTAATTGGTGCTTCCAGAAGAGACACGTCTCACTGTCAGTAAAAGTCTAAGTTCTTAAAACAGTTTAAATTCCATATTCTGTAGGTCTTTGAAAAGTTTGAAGGATACTTATCCCTCTGAAATATACCTCTGTAAATCTAGAAAACCTAAACAACATGACTACAAGTTTGGCTATTATAAATGACTATCTATTAATCATTAATTTTTAATTATACATAAATGAGCTGCACAAATACAATACCTTAAACAAGAGCAGAAATACATATACATAATGTAGCAAAATTGATCTGAAATCTGTATCAATAGACCAAGATCAAAATCAATGTAAAGTATTCATCTCTATATTGTACCCCCTTTAAATGGAAACAAACATTTATAAACAATCATTTTGGGAATTTGAGCATTGTTTCCTCCAAACTGCTTCCTGCTGTTTGTTGGGCAAAGTAATTTTAGGGGTCTTGTATTAGGAGGGCCTTTTCTGTCAAACCACATTAGTCTGAAAGGAGTCCACAGGTTCTCATCTTCTGTGGAAACAAAGGTAAAATCTCTTTTCCAAAGTAACATATCCTTAGATTCAAATTTTGAAGTCAAGATGCCTTTAAAATATATATGTTGCCTATTCAAGGGGGTGTTCTATCGGGAACCCACTAAGGCCAGCTGGCCCAGGTCTGAAAAAGCATGGGATAAAACAGGACTTGCTGAACATAGCGGACAATGAGGACTACTGAGAACTCAAGAACAATGGCAATGGGTTTTTGATCCTACTGCACGTACTGGCTTTGTGGGAGCCTAGGCAGTTTGGATGCTCACCTTACTAGACCTGGATGGAAGTGGGTGGTCCTTGGACTTCCCACAGGTCAGGGAACCCTGATTGCTCTTCGAGCTGATGAGGGAGGGGGACTTGATCGGGGGAGGGGGAGGGAAATGGGAGGTGGTGGTGGGGAGGAGGCAGAAATTTTTAATAAATAAATAAATAAATAAAAAGAAATAAAATAAAATATATATGTTGGTTTAGCTTAGGAGCCCCAAGAATCAAATGTCTCTCTGCAGTCAGAAAGTTCAAAGAAAACACAAAAATATGCATAATCTAGACTCTTTATGTATATTTCATCTTTACATGGTTTTTTTCTATTCCTTTTTAGAATTAATCACCTTACTCCTTTAGTCTATGTCTGTCTGTACTCCTTTATATTACTTTTACTGACTCTTTAAAGACTTTGTTTTATTTTTTAAAACTATTTTTTCTATAATTGCTTATGCCTATTTTCTCAAGTCTATGAACATTTTTTAAACACACTGTGACCCATTCAAAGTTTATTTCTGTCTGAATTTGTCTATATTGTGTATCTGTAATCCTTTTTAGACCACTGTTGTAAACTGATAAGCAGGCATGGTGAGGACCAGACTGGCTGCTTTGGCTGTTGGTTTCACCCTGTTCAACTTTCCAACATGGTAGAAGTCCCTTTACCACCATCTGTATTTACCATCCCAACTCTCAGAGCATTGGCCCATGGCACGACCAAGTAACTTGCAGCATGTGCCTACAAACACAATTTAAGTGCTTGCCCCCTGAAAGAACCAGAGCTGTTTGTGTCTCTAGTTCAAAGCAATAAACTGTTTCTCAAAGAAGCCATATAGTTTTTGCTGCTAATGCTGAGTCAGGCAGTCTTCTCTTAAAGGAATTGCACCTCTGCTTGCCTCTAGAAAACAGAGCCCATCCGAGAAAATGCTGCTTGCTACCAAGAAGCCAGCTTAACTCTGTTCTTTTGTGTCTAGAATTCCTTTCCAAGCTCTACCAGGTTTTATGTGGATATGGTTGGCCCACGTTGGTGGCATTTGTAAGTGGAGACCACACTTTGGTTTCCTGGCTGCTCAGACCTGAATAATCACACAGAAGCTATATTAATGATAACACTGTTTGGCCAATGGTTCATGCATATTTCTAGCTAGCTGTTAAATCTTAAATTAACCCATTTCTATTATTCTGTGTATTGCCACGAGGCTGTGGCCTACCAGGTAAGGTTCCAGCATCTGTCTCCTTTGGCAGCTACATGGTGTCTCCCTGACTCTGCCCTCCCTCCCTCTCTCTCTCTCTCTCTCTCTCTCTCTCTCTCTCTCTCTCTCTCTCTTTCTTTCTCTCTCTCTCTCTTCCAGCCTGGTTATATTCTGTCCTGCCATAGGCCAAAGCAATTTTATTCATTGACCAATAAAAAACAACACATATACAGAAGGACATCCCACATTACTCACTAGCTGTAACACTTGAGAAAGGGGGCCCTTTGTCTTGCCTGGGCAGCACAGTAGAGCTGACCCTGTTAGTGGGGGTGCAGGTGAGCCTACTCAAGGGTGAGGACATAGGAGTAGGAGATCTGGCTCCACCTCTCCCTCTCATCTGCCATGTTGTGGTATAGCCAAAGAAAAGATGCTTGCCCCCTACTTCCTTGCCACCTGAGGCAGGAAGGAGAACTGGCCTCAGGGACTTGAGAGCAGGAAAACTGGTCCTGTCCCTCAACAGCTGCAGCACTTGGGAGAGCAGGCCCTGCACCTCGCCTGGGCACCACAGTAGAACTGGCGCTGGTGGTATGAGTGTGGTCTTGCTGCCTGTGGCATTGGGTAATCCTGGAGAGCTCACCCCAATGGTAAGGATATGGGGAGCCATTACCAACTCAGCTATTACCCAAGTCCAGAGCAAGTTTGTTTTTAGAAGATTTGAACTGCAGGCCTCTTCCCTCCTTAAGGGATAAAGCCCCTTCTCTGGGGCTTCATCTTCTGTCTTTTTTGGTTGTTTAATTCTTCGTACAAGCCTAAGAACTCATTAAACCACTAGACAACCATCAGCATCCCTGTTATATTTCTTGAGGGTCTCTCATAAATAATCTGAGGTCATATGCCTGATTTTAAAAAAGATCACAGAAAACTGCTCAGAAGCATCCATGATTTATACAGTACTCTGAGACCCTTTCCAAACAAGGCTACCAGTTCTACTGCTAACCCAGTGGGAACTCCAGTCAGCTTCTGCCTCCACTAGGAGTAGGGAGAGTGTGGGTTCAGGCTCTGATAATTTTAAGTCTGGAAGGAGATTACTGCTCCCTTGGAGGCTTCTGCTGCAGCCCCGAAGTCAAGAGACAGGACAAAGTGGATCCCAAGGAACTGATTGTATTCTAGGGAGGGAAGGCAAAGAATGCAGATTCCTGACTGGATATACCCAGGAAACATCCATGGGAAGGCCAGTGCTCTGTCTGATGGTGTCTTTACCCAGCACCCAGCTCAAGAGGAGATGCTGGTTTCTGAAGCCCTTTGGGCTGCTGGGGGATCCAAGAAGAAAATGGTGGTAGCCCTGGATCTGAGGCTGTGGATGGGGTGGAGCAGCCTGGTGGTGGGAGGTGAGGAGGACCCAGTCCCCATACTGAGAGCAAGGGAGCGCTGTCCCCATTACTCACCTGATATCTGGTAGCATGGGTGGAGGAGAGACACCCTCCTTTCCACCGCCTGCCCCTCAAGGCTTCAGACAGGTGGAGGAGCTGGCCATAAGAGCAGGGGTATTGTCCCTGCCCCTCACCAGCTGCAGCACTTGGAGAGTGGCCCCTGTACCTCACTGGGGCAACATAATAGCGCCAGCCCTGATGGTGTAGGTATGGAAGAGCTGGCCCTGAGGGCATGAAAGCAGGGGAATGAGTCCTTGCTCATTGCTGAAAGAGGTGAATTAGCTGGGGCGAAGCTGGAGAGCTCGCCCTGTTGATGAGAAGAGGGGGCTACTCGTGGGCAGACCAACCCCACAGGGTTATGACTTGGCTGCCCCCACTTCCACCCCATCTGTGATCTGTAGGCGCATGTGAAAAGACCTGACCTGCAGATCCAAAGCTGCAGGTCATCAAAGTCAGGACAGGAAGTCAGACAGGGGGGCAAGAGCCGATGCAGGACCCATGGAGAGGGGCTCTTTCCTGGCTCATTCATTATGCCTTGCTCAGTCTGCTCGCTTCTAGAACCCAGGAGCATGTGCCCAGGGGTGGCACCTCCCCTGTCAATCACTAATTAAGAAAATGCCTTACATATGGAAGCATTTTCTCCATTGAGGTTCCCTCCTCTCAGATGACTGTATCAAGCGACATATAGCTAGCCAGCACACTGGCATTACTAAATCAGGGCCCCACGCTCACAATTCCATTTAACTTTAATCACTTCCCCAAAGGCCCCACCAGCAAATATACTTCAGGGTAGGGTGGGGAGAGGGGCAGGCTATAACACTTGGAAGAACATGGCTCAGCCCATAACACTTTCCTTGCCATCTGCTGTGAAACAATTTTTATAGGAAGTTTCCCATTCCCTAGACCTCGCTGAACTAGTGTGCCCTTTGCTGATGAATTCGCCCTCATGGTTCTCTCCTCGGGTTGCCCTGACTATATTTGCTCTTTTAGATAATGCCCTGATTTCTAATGAGCAGAAAAAAAAATGCAGAGCAGAAAAAATGCAGAACAAATAATTATGTTGGCAGCCAAAGGTAACATTCCCATACTGAGCCAGTGAGATGCAGCCGTTTATTACAGAGAGATCAATTTCCTGGCAAGCTGGTTTTGGAGTGGGAGAGCCTGGGAGCAGGGAGCACTGTGAGAAAGTGGCTGCTTTAGTTGCTGCTTATTTCACTAGAGTGGCTACCTGCACAGGTGTGCTGATTAGCACAATGAGGCCCCGGTTAGCTCATGCACCTGGGCGACCACAGGCTGACCTTGGACTCCTTCAGGGCTCAGTCCAGTATTTGCATCTTTCCTTTGTTTAGAAATCCAAGCCCTGCCTGGCTTCCCCATGCCTGTGCCTCACTGCTACCTTCCCCAGTGGCTTCTTGTCTTCTCCCACTATGAACACTGCCCTCAGTACTGTGTCAATCAGCCCACAGCCCACACCTCTGTGGGAGCTTTTATTTTTTTCTTCTTGGACAATGCAGAGGCTCCTTTCTGCTGGTTTTAGATTGTGTTATAGATTGTGGGGATTAGTATTTGCTGAGAAAGCGGAAATTCCCCGTGGACAAATTTCCTTCTCTTACAGTTTCTTGTCAAGGAGGGAGGGAGGACATCACTGAGAAAGATGGAGACAAAGGCCCTAGCCCTTGCCTGCTGACTGTGGCGCTGGTGATGCTCACTACCCATCAGTTCAGCATAAGGATGCTCGTCTCAGCTCACCAAGGCACAAGACCCCTACTGCATGTTCTGGCCGGGCTTCTTCCATCTTTTGTGCCATTGTTCCCTCCTGTCTCTGTTCACTTTGAGCACATGGACTCGGAAGGGATGGAGTCTGTCATCAGTTGAGTGAGCCACCTAGGCCCTCCTTGTCTGGGGTGGGAGCGGGCACTGGAAAGTTTCTTACTGACAATCTGCTTCTTTACAGTCGGGTAAAGGGAGCACCTTCTTGGAGACAGTGGCCTGATAGCCTTTTTGTTTGTTTGTCTGTTTGTTTTACATCAGCCACTTGTAGCTTCCTTACATTCTTAGGGATCCTGAAGAAAGAAATAGTGGTGGGAAAAGTTCCACAGACCCCTCGACCCCTCATAGGCCTCAGACCTTAGCCCAACTGGTGTCAGGATGGAAGCAGCATTCAGGTCATAAAACTCAGCATGCAGACAGGTTCATTTGCCAAAACCAAGACGAAGACTTAATCATCAGAGTCTGTAATTCTAAGAACATCTCTAAATATACTAGCCTCACCCTTTGGCTTCTGCAGCTCTGTTCTGGCTAACTGTTCTTGTTAACTGAAATATGTCAACCCAGGTCATGATTTTGTATTTAAGAGCTCACCCTGACAAAGACTGAGGGCTACACTGGGATCTGGAACACCCAGTATAGTTACCAACAGGCTAATAAAAACTTTCTATTAGCTTAAACCTGCGTCCGAGTAGTTTTCTCTGGTGTATACCCCACACATGACACAACGGAATCGTCCCGGTCTGCAAGTCTATCTCCTGACTGCCTGGCTGTAGAGCAGCATCCACTATTGTGGTCAGAACACCATGGTAAAGGACTCTGGAATGTCTACAGGAACATTTATCAATGACGGACACACAAGGTAGTGTGTGCGCTATAGGGGGAAAGACTGTCAAATTATAATTTATTAATTCCTGATGAGATGATTTCTTACAGTCCTTCTGAATAGAATGCTTAGGGAATGTCTAGTATTCACAGGAGTGGTGGCACTCAGCACTTTATAGAGTCGCCAAACACAAGGCAAACAACAAACAGGGTCCAAATGCTTACGTCCCAAAATGCAGATTCGTCCAGTGGCAGGACAATTGTAAAGTAAGCTCCAGAGTCTGGGGATTTCTGGTGGCTGATGCTACGTATTAGCTGGTATGGACATTTCTTCACCACCACTTTGGTGTGCCCGCGAGGATGCTTGAATGGGACCAACATTTGAGTTGGTAGGCTGGATATGGCAGATTGCCCTGCCCTGCCTGTGTGGATGAGTGCCATCTAATCAAATGAAGGTCCAAACAGATGAAGGTCTACCATCAACATCACAGAGTTCTTCCTGTCTGACAGTTCCTGAACTGGTGTTTGAGCCTTTCCCTTCTCTTCAGTCTTTTAAATTGTTCGTTCGTTCTTTCTTTCTTTCTTTCTTTCTTTCTTTCTTTCTTTCTTTCTTTCTTTCTTTCTTTCTTTCTTTCTTTCCTTCCCTCCTTCTTTCTTTCTTTTTCTTTCTATTTCTGGTTTTTCAATGTTCTGGATTCAGAGGGGACCTATGTTATTAGATCTGCTTCTACCTCATTGAATCTTCCTACAGCTCTTGCGACATGTTTGACTCCTAATTGTTTGAGAAATTCCTTAGGGTGAGTTTTTTTTTTTCCTCAGCTATTGGTATCATTTTCCTGCTTTGCTGCCTGGTTGAGTTTCATTTCCCTTTTCTGAGATAAAACAATCTGTAAAAAGCAACTGAAGGGAGAAAGGACATATTTGATTCACAGTTTCAGGCCACAGTCCATGGTAACAAGCCATTAGACCTTAGCACAACTGATGCCATGGTAGAAGCACCAACCTGACCTCAAAAGCTGGCATATAGGTCCCAATACCAACCAAATGTGAACAAAGAGCTAGTCTATCAAAGACCTAGTCCATGGTTCCAGGAAATGTACTAACCTTATTTTTTAGCTTCTGTACTTCTGCATCTTGTTAACTTAAGCACGGCAACCAGGATGTGATTTTTGTTTATAAAAGACAAAGGGCTATCAAGCTTAAGGACACATGATTTGGGAAAGTGCCCCATGCAGACATTGGTAGCTAGGCACATTACATCCATAGTCAAGAGCCGAAAGCAATGAAAAATTAATGTATTCACACTAGTGCTTAGCTTGCTTTCTCTACTCTTGTTCAAGCCTGTATCCCCTTTGCAGAGAATAGAACTACCAATTGTGAGTGGGTCTTCCAACTTCAACTAATGCAATTAAATAATCCCCTACAGACATACTCCACATGTTCTCTCAGTCCGAATAATCCCTCATTCAGACTTCCTGCCCATGTGATTCTAGGTGGTGTCAAGTTTTAAAAGGAGCTGTCTGTCTTTCTTTCTTTCTTTCTTTCTTTCTTTCTTTCTTTCTTTCTTTCTTTCTTCCTTTCTTTCTTTCTCTCTTTCTTTGTTTCTTATTTCTTTCTTTCTTCTATATATCTTCTATAACTTATGTAGGTGTAGACATAGATGCAGATACACTATGTACAAGCTTTTATGTAGACATAGACACAGATACACTGTGAGCAGGCTTTGGGGTAGACATAGACACAGATACACTGTGGACAAGCTTCAATGTAGACAAAGATGTGCTGTGTACAAGCTTTGGTGTAGGTAGATACACTGTATACAAGCTCCACTGCAGACATAGACACAGATACACTGCGGACAAGCTTTGGTGTAGACATATACACAGATACATTGTACACAAGTTTCATTGTAGACATAGGCAAAGATACACCCTGTACAAACTTTGGTGTAGGTATATAAACAAATACACTGTGCACAAGTTTCATTGTAGACATAGACAAAAATACACTGTGTAGAAGCTTTGTTGTAGATGTATATTCAGATACACTGTGTAAAGTTCCTGCTTCTGCTGAAAACTCTGGCGAATTAGTTTTCTTACTGAGTATAGTTCTAGAGAAACAGACTTTTAGGGATGGAATTTCTGGATATACATTTGGGTTTCTAGAAACAGTTCTCTGATCTTACTATTTTTTAAAAATTGTTAATAACTCTATGCAGTAGGAAAGAGAGTACCCATAGTCCATGGCATGATCTAGGTACCGAGCAGAGCTCACCATTAGGTACTCCTCACCACATGACAGAGGGTCTCGGTGGCTATATTTTGTACTTTCCATTATAAGAATACAAACATTACCTGACTGTCCCAACTGTCACTATACAAAATAGTGGATTAGACTCTCAGTTCAAGCACAGTGTGTCTTGAAAGTCCTTTATCTTTCTTTAAAGAGATTCCATCTTCTGTTTACATGGGGATTGCTGAAAATCAAATCCGCAGTATCATCCTGAAGCTGGCTGAAGTACAGGGAAGTGTGAGCAATGACCCAAAGGCAGTAGGACTCAGAGTGGTCACGGGAGCACTGATGTGACGGGGATATTGGGCTTCTCACCTGTGATATGTATTGTTGGTGAATGAAGTCTCTCTCACTCTTGGAAGTGGCTTCTTACCCAGCTTCTAAACGGATTAACCCTGGGTTGCTTAAAGACACTTAGAGGCTTTCCTTGAGGTAGTACCACTGAAGTCTGTGTTGTTTTTCCTTTGAAGACACCTCCTACCACCACCCCTCTTTTCCTCTAGACCAACAACTACTTAGATTTTTTTAAAGACTGTTTAATATTTTATTTTTTTTAATTTATTTATTTATTAAAGATTTCTGTCTCTTCCCCGCCACCGCCTCCCATTTCCCTCCCCCTCCCCCAATTAAGTCTCCCCCCAGCCCGAAAAGCAATCAGGGTTCCCTGTCCTGTGGGAAGTCCAAGGAACCCCCACCTCCATCCAGGTCTAGTAAGTTGAGCATCCAAACTGCCTAGGCTCCCACAAAGCCAGTACGTGCAGTAGGATCAAAAACCCATTGCCATTGTTCTTGAGTTCTCAGTAGTCCTCCTTGTCCGCTATGTTCAGAGAGTCCGGTTTTATCCCAGGCTTTTCCAGACCCAGGCCAGCTGGCCTTGGTGAGTTCCCAATAGAACATCCCCATTGTCTCAGTGTGTGGGTGCACCCCTCGCGGTCCTGAGTTCCTTGCTCATGCTCTCTCTCCTTCTGCTCCTGATTTGGACCTTGAGATTTCAGTCCTGTGCTCCAATTTGGTCTCTGTCTCTGTCTCCTTTCATCGCTTGCTGAAGGTTAATATTCAGGAGGATGCCTATATGTTTTTCTTTGGGTTCTCCTTATTTAGCTTCTCTAGGATCACTAATTATAAGCTCAATGTCCTTTGTTTATGGCTAGAAACTAAATATGAGTGAGTACATCCCATGTTCCTCTTTTTGGGTCTGGCTTAAGAAGCTATTTAGGCAGAAATCCTGGCAACATGTCTGTAGACAGATACTGTTAGGTACAATACCAAATTCGCCAGTATGAGCTCTCCCTGAACAGACTCTTGCATGTAGGTAGAATTGTGATTCAGAGTTTGGGTCTTAGTTGGGGTTTCTATTGCTGTGAGGAGACACTTGACCACGGCAACTCTTATAAAGAAAAGCATTTAATTGGGGTGTCTCTCTTACAGTGCAGAGGTTCAGCCCCCTATCTTCATGGTGCAACACGGTGGCAGGGAGCAGACATGGTGCTGGAGAAGGAGCTGAGGTTCCTATGTCTTGACCAGCAGGCAACAAGAAGTGGTCTGAGCACTGCGCTTATCTTGAGCATAGGAGACCCCCAAACCTACTCCTACAGTGACACACTTCCTCTATTAAGGCCACATCTACTTCAACAAGGCCGCAGCTTCTAGTAGTTCCACTTCCTATGAGCTTATGGGGGCTAATTACATCCAAACTACCACCGAGGGGCATGGGCTCTCACCAGTTGGCTGTTTGGCTAAATCATGAGCCAAACATGATCCACTTTGAATATGTTATAAATACTAGATCTGCCCTGGTATAACATAATAAGATATTCAAAGGTTGGAGGAGATTGGAATGTTGAATGGTTTGTTATTTAAGCCCCACTTACCAGAGAAGGCCCAATAGAAATACCTCCTACCGTCATTGTAAGAAAGGAACCACAGCATCTTTGATAGCTCTGTAACTGCTATTGGTTTTTGATTTTTTTTTTTTGCCTGTGGGAACCATAGTCATTCAGATACACAAACATAAATGCAGTGGGAGTAACTGGATTCCAGAAGGGCATAGGCCAAGTAGCAGCAGCCACTCAGCAGAGGCAAGGTGAAGAATAATGTACACCACACTTCAGGTAACAAATACATTGTCTGAAATAGAATGAATCCTCAGGCAACTCTCACTGTTACCATTCTCTGTGATTAAAGTGTGTGGAAAACTAGTCCAATCCAGACAGGCCTGCTGCTGTTGCTCTGTGTTGTTAGGAAGCTGCTGTGTGCATAAGAAAGCACATCCTTTCTCTTGTCAGTCTTCTCGCCACCTTACCATGCAACATGAGATGTTGGGTTTAAGTTATGGGATATAAACACTGTAGGGCTTAAGTTATGGGATATCAAGAAGATGATTACATATGTGTTACAGTCTGTATGCCACATATCCCTGTGTTTCCCATTCTTATTAGTTCATCATGCACCATGAGATTAGTTACATCATAGTATTCAAGTTATGGGATGTTGTAACAAGATGAACCACCCCACAGCAAACTCTGTCTGGGGAAGGAGCTAGAATCTCTATGGCCGTAGGCATAATAGTCCTGTCACATCAGATAGAATCTTGCCTTTGTTTGGAATTGTTGTTGGGCTTAAGATGTGTTGAGGTGCCAGGTTGACAGAACTGGACTTTCTGTGGCTAATTTCTGTGGGTCAATCTGACTGGACAGCAAGGTGCCCGGACACTTGATCAGATATTCTGGGAGTGTTTATGAAGACCACTGGACAATTTCAGCAGACTGACTGAGGGCTGTAGATGGACCCTCAAGGGGGTGAGTCTTAACCCATCAATCAAAAGCTAACTAGAAAAAAAGAGTTGTTTCTTGTTTAAAAGAATTCTGCTTGTCTGATGATCTTTAAGCCAAGACATCAGCTTTTTATGGACATTAGATGTGGATAGAAACATCAGCTTTGGGCGGTGGTGGTGCATGCCTTTAATCCTAGCACTTGGGAGGCAGAGGCAGGTGGATCTCTGTGAGTTCGAGACCAGCCTGGTCTACAAGAGCTAGTTCCAGGACAGGCTCCAAAACCACAGAGAAACCCTGTCTCGAAAAAACAAAACAAAAAAAAAGAAACATCAGCTCTGGGTTTATTCCTCCTCTCTCTGCTCCTCCTCCCTCCACTCTTCCTCCTCCCCTCTGCTCCTCCTCCTTCTGTTCCTCTTCTTCTCTTCCCTCTGTTTCTCCTCCCTCTGCTTCTTCTCCTTCCTCTCCTTTTCCTCCCTCTGCTCTTCCTACTGTTCCTCCTCCTCCCCTCTACTCCTCCTCTCTCTGCTCCTCCTCCTCCCTCTCCTTTTCCTCCCTCTGCTCTTCCTACTGTTCTTCCTCCTCCCCTTTGTTCCCCCTCCCTCTGCTCCTCCTCCCTCTTTTTCCTCTACTCCTACTCCTTATGCTCCTCCTCCCTCTGTTTCTTCCCCCTCTGTTCCTCCTCCCTCCTCTGCTTCTCACACTGCTTCTCCTCCCTCTGCTTCTCCTTCTTTCTCTGTTCCTCCTCCCAATGCTCTTCCTCCTCCCTCTGCTTCTCCTTCTTTCTCTGTTCCTCCTCCCAATGCTCTTCCTCCTCCCTCTGCTCCTTCTCCCTCTGCTCCCCCTCCTCTCTGTTTCTCCTGCTGCTTTTTTTTTTCTGCTCCCAACCATGCTCCTCCTCTTTCTGCTCCTCCTCCACCTTTTTGTTTTTGTTTTTTGAGACTGGGACTTACTCTGTAGCTCAGACTGTTCTGGACATCACAGCCATCTTCCTGTTCCATTCACTCACCTACTAAGATTACAGTGCGAGCCGCCATGCCAGCATGTCCCTGGTTCCTGAGCTTGTTGGCTCTGGACCGCAGAGCTGCACCATTGGCTCTCTGGTGTCTCTTACTTGCTGCCTCACTTGGACTCTGAGGCTTTCCTCACCCTGTAAGCAATAAATGAAACAATTTGCCAACCAGTTACTTTCTGTGTTTCTCTGAGAAGTCTAGCAGAGTATCTTTCATGAACTCTCTCAGGGAAACATGGTGTGTACCCTGGCATAACACTGGTGCAGGAGAGTACGAACCGCCTGCTGTGAAGGCAAAATTGGTACGTCTCATGGCTCGGGCTTTCCCTTATATTAAATGGAAAAGAAAGAAAGAAAGGAAGGAAGGAAGAAAAAAAGAAAGAAAGAGAGAAAGAGAGAGAGAGAGAGAGAGAGAGAGAGAGAGAGAGAGAGAGAGAGAGAGAGAGAGAGAGAAAAGCAAACCTGGCAGCCACCTGTGATGTGCACAGGTCTAAGTGTTGTCTGCAAAGGGAATCACAGGCACAATGCTTGAAGAACTCTGCAAGCCACTGAAGAGAAAAGGTCAAGGAAAGATGCACTGAGGGGTCAGGGGAATCCACTTAGCATGCGCCAGGCTGCACTGTGCCACGTAACAGGCTTTAGATCACCTTCTGTGACTTATGGGACTGATAAAGAAATGAGATTAATATTTTTAAATGATAGGCTAGTTCCTTTGCTGACACTTGTGTCCTTGTTTCCTGTTGTGAAAGCCATAGACTAGGCAGAGCTTGTGAAAATTGCTTTATGAAATGGAAGACCACAATAGTGTGTTGCCTGATGTCCCGGCCACAGATGGGGCCACAGGAACCCAGGAGGACCTGGCCTTTGCGACAGTGGAGCAATCAGTTGGCTCCCAGCCAGCTGGTTAAAGAAGCACAGGTAGGTCAGCAAAGCCTTTGCCATACAAGCACAAGGAGCTGAATTCAAGTTCATGGACCCATGTACAAAACTGGGGATTGTAGCACAAACTGGCAATTCCAGCACTGGGGAGGCAGTGATAGGCGGAATCCAGAGGCTTACTAGCTAGTCGGTCTAGCAATAATGCATGAACTCTAGGCTAATGGGAGGCCTTGTCACAAGAGTAAGGTGGATGGCACTCCTGAGAAATGTCATTCATGGTGGACTTCTCCTCTCTAAAGGCACATGTACACAGAGTGGGGGAGGAGGACAGAGATGAGGGAGGGGAAACAGGGATGGGGGAGAGGGAGATGGGGGAGAGACACCAGAAGGGCAGGGATCATAGGTCGCTCAGGAGTAAGCCCAGGCTTACTGTGTTCTGCTATGCTTGTATGCCTCTCGCGAGCAGCTTGTTCTTTGAGCTCTGAAAATTGCATCCTTGCTCTCTTGGTGGATGGGGACTGAGGGCAGAGTGTGCAGTAGTGGTACGGTGACAAAACGAGCAACAGCTGGACCCCAGACCTTTCTCTTTCCCAAGTGTCTGCTGCGGGACTCCCCGAAGGTAGATATCTTGGCAAATTAACGCGACACCTGACAGTTTAGGAAAGAGGAGCACAGCAGAGTTCAACTACTTACATCAGGAGAAAGGGAGGTCAGTGGAAAACGTGGCCCTTGCCTCCCCGGCACGTGTGTGGGGTCTGAGACGTGCTGGGCATGCTCCTTGTTTGTGTCCAGGAAGGGCCCCTAGGGCAGCCTCTTGGAGCCCAACCCTCCCCTATGCCACACAACTAGTGAAGAGATAAGATTTCTCAGCAGAGGCAGAACACCAGGAGACATTTGATGCCTGCCTTATTCAAGTCACCAGTAATCTCTCTTGCATCACTCACTTTTGTTAGAATTGGCTAATAGGCCACAAGCCTCTGCTGAAGGCCGGCGGATATAAGCCGTGACCCTGCATGCCGACTTCCTGAACCGAGCAGGGAGCTGCGGGCATGGGGCACGCTGGGCGCCAGTTCCAAGCCCTGTTCTGGAAGAACTGGCTTTGCAGACTGCGGCACCCAGTAAGTGTCCTGGCTTTCCGGGGGGCTTTGGGAGGGAGGGCTAGTCAGAGTTCAGGCTCTGCTCTGGTCTAACCGGCTTCTCGGAAGGTGCCACAGCCACGGGGTATCCAGAGTGCAGGGTTACTTTTCATTAAAACCTACCTGTGGACCCCATTGCTGAACGCCCACGAAAAAGGCTAATTTAGAAGTAAAGTGACTAGTGGAGTTTGAAGAACTGGCATTTGGGACGTGTGTTATAAAAACGGAGTTGCTTAAGGAACAAGGCATCAGAAATGTTTAATGCATAAACATATTATTACGGATGCTGATGCTGAGTCTAAAGGCCGAGGACTAAGAACATAAATGGGCTCCACATCATACAGTCCTCTGTGGCAGTCTATGATGTCGTATCTTAGTGTTAATTCACATCTTTTTCTCAGAACTGGGTTCAGTTTACAGCAGCTGGGCTTTCCTGAGCAGATTGGAGTTGTGCAAACCAAGCTTGTGCTAATATCTCAGCTTTAAACAATCCCTTAAGTGTGTATTTTAATGACGTGTGGTTACAATGAGCAGTCTTTTATCCCTGCTGCTGGGGAAGCCTCAGCACTAGAGATGCCCCATTCAGCAGTGGACCTGCCTGTCAGGATGACTGAATTTCATTCGGCTCACTCCTCCAGGAGAGCCTCCTCCCAGCTCTTCTAATGCTAAAGCAAGTGTTTAAAGGAGGGTTTCTCTGCCTCTGAGATATGAGGATCAGAAGAATCTCTTTGAGAATTTGATTGCACAAAACGTTTGTACACCAAAGATGCACATCAGAGATGAGCAGGTGAGACACAGGCTCCTGATGAACTGTGAATGTGTTATTCTCTGCCAATATGGTGTTCCTTTGATGAACAGTGGGTTTTATTAACATATACATTGCGGGATCTACACCTGTCTTCCCACCAAATGGTGTTCTAGAGGAAGCTGGCTTCCCCTGAACACATTTTTTTTCCTTTTGTGTGTGTGATTTCATTAACTTCAATAGCCCAGTGATGGAGGGATGGGTGGTACCCAGACTCCCTCGCTCCTTAGTGGTAGATTGTGCTGCTTCCTGAGTGGGCTCTGACTTTTACTAGTTGACTGACACAGTGTCTTAGTTGATTTTCTCCCTGGGAAATGGCCAGAATGGTTAGTGTTTGTGATATGCTCTTGGCAGGGCCTCTCAGGTGAGTGAGGGTAATTCTTACCATAGCACGGTATGAGAGAAACGAGAGATTTAGTCATCTAGGACATGAGCTTGGGCTCTGTGAGGAAGAGAGGGGAGTTGAGCTTCCAGCTTGCTGAACCAGACATGGGTCAGATCAGAACCTTGGAGGCAATAGGATGGCAGCGTGTTTCACATCTCTTAATCAATTCCAGTGGAAATATTGAGGACAGGCCCCTCTGGGTGAATGTCTTTTAACTGACCTAGTTTTCCTGTTCTCCAATGATGATCTGTAAATTCTGATATTTCTTTTTTTTTACATTATGGAAATAGAGTGTTGTCACAGATGGGGACAACCAATCTGACTGAGTGAAGAAACAGTACCAAATGTTTATTCGGTGACTAAAAACTTGACATTATTTATATGAGAAAAGAAGCTCGTCTATTTTACATGTACTTAAAAACCTCTTCATTTGGTTATTTTATGATTAGAAATTTTTTATTTAAAATTTAAGGTCATTTTCTTTTTGTTTTTCTTTGTTTGTTTCGATTTTTGGTTTTTCTACATAGCCCTGACTGTCCTGGAACTCACTATGTAGACCAGGCTGGCATCGAACTCACAGAGATCCACTGCCTCCCAAGTGCTGGTATTAAAGGTGCCACCACACTCGACTATCTTACTTTTATATTCTGTGTGTCAGTCTGTGACTATGTACACATGAATGTGGGTCTGAGGAAGGGTCAGTCCCCTGGAGTTGACATTACAGGCAGCTGTGAGGCAACCTTTGTGGGTGCTGGAACTGAAATTGGGTTTTCTGGAGGAGCAGTAAACACTTTTAATGACTGAGTTATCTATCCATTTCCTATTCTTCCTTTAAAGAGCATTTTGTTATGGATATATCAGAGAAAAATTAAGAGCAAGATAATGGATAGATAATACTTATCCTTATAGATGACTAAGATTTTGCTTTTGGTAACCGTTTATGAGATGTCTAATTTTATATTTACATTAACAGCACTCATTTTATTACTCTTGAGTTTTTATTTATTGCATAGGCATTATTATAAGAACAAGGAAACAATTTTAAATCCCATAAAATTCCATTATGATGATTCATGCACTTGCTTTCTTGACATATATAATATACATACTTTGATTGTTAATGTCATAGACTTCCCTTTTCTCATTAACCATTGAAGCCTAACATTTTACAAGTTGATGCATGGTCTTCCTATCTAATGGCTTTATTGCATGATAATTCATCATCAGATGCACATAACTTATTTGACAATGCATCTGGTCCATGAAGATACATTTTTGCATGTGTGGTGTGTGTGTTTGTTTGTATTCACATGGTGTCTGTGTGTGTGTGCGTGTGTGTGTGTGTGTGTGTGTGAGATTGACGTTAGTGTCTTTCAATGGCTCCCCACCTTAGTTTTTGACACAGGGTCTCACACCTGAGACTCACTGATGCAGTATGACTATCTGGCTATTGAGTTCTAGGAATTCTGTCCCTACCTTCCTGTGTTAGAGTTCCAGGTGTAAGCCACCATACCAGCCTTTCCCCCTTTTGCTATGTCGATCCAGACCCGGGTTTTGATGTTTTCACAGAAAGCAATTTACTAACTGAGCAATCCATTCATCTGTTCAGTCCCAGGTACATAGTCATTGAAGTGGTCTTTTTCTTTTTTTAAATTAGCTTCCTAGAGCAGGTTTCCTGGACCTGGCAGGTTGATGGAAGTGGTTGCTGTCCTCAGGAGTGTCCGCAGATAGATTCTGACCAAGCTCATCAACATTATTATAACCAGGAACTATGAGCTAGGGGCTTATACATGAATTTATGTATTTGTCTTTGATTTGTCCTAACTATACAGCAACCAAAATCATTACTTATGACTTCAAAAAGGAAATAAGAATACTGGAGCCATGCGTGATGGTTAATCATGACTGTCAACTTAGTGGGATTTAGAGTTACCATGGAAACATATTTCTCGACATATCCGTGAGAGGTTATCTAGATTAAGATCACTGAAGTGGGAAGTCTCATCCTAAATGTGTGGTTCAGTGGACTGGGGTTGTGGACTGAAGAAGAAGGAGAACGTGAGAAATGGGTGCAAGCATCCATCACTCTCTGCTTCCTGACATGGCTGCAATGTGACCAGCTGCCTCCCGATCCTACTTTTCCTTCCTGGCCACTGTGCACTATATTCCCCAACTGTAAGCCAAAATAAATGCTTTCTTAAATTAAAGGCATTTTGTCACGGCAGTAAGATAGTAACTAATTCACCAAGTGTTGCTTTTTTGGTAGTGTCATAATTCTATCTTTTTAAAATGTTTTTAAATCTCCTCTGCTTTGATGTCGTCTAGAGTGGCTGAGCCCACCCTGTTTACTATGTACGACACCATTGCCCAATCTGACCCTTGATCTTTCTTGGGATCACTGTTGTCAAATCTCATGCGTCTCGATTCCTGTTCTCAATGGTGAATGCTCACCTCTCTCCTTTCCCCCCACTGGAGGGGATCCTGAGCATTTATTGGGTAGTGAAAGCTAACACAGCTGTTTGAGTTTGGACAGCCTTGCTGAAGACTTTGATGAGTGGTAGGGGGATCAAAGTATCGTGTGGTATACCTGGATAGATTGATCCGCTTAAATCTTCAGTTATCATGATGTGAAAGACAACACCCTTTCCCTCCCAGGTTCCGGAGTTTCCCAGTGGGTCTGGAGTGACAGAGCTAAGTCCCATGGTTCTGAGTCTTGCTAACTTCTGGCTGACAATGTCATGCGGTTTAAAGGTGAACAAACGTGACTTAATGGTCTGGTTTCTAGCAGAATCCCTGTGTTGCATTTGAAAGGACAGAGTGGGCAAACTCTGCAGAATTTTCTGTGCCTTGTAAGCTCCGAGGACTCGAATGGGGGCTGTTCTCAGCCTTTAATCAAAAGTCCCAGGTTTCAGTTGGGTTTACCCAGCTCTCAGAATCCTCTCATTTCCGTGGCCTGAGCCATGTGGCTTGCGTACATAACCAGTGGTCTGACCCTGCTTAGATTCCCTCTGATAACTTTTGTCTAGCACAGTCTCGGAGTTGGCGTAGATGTTGATTAGATGATTTTTGCTTAGGCCACGATAGCAATCATGCCAGTGGCTAGCCCTACTCTTTGGAACAGACTTGTAGTTACCAGGACCCGCAAATGAGCTTAGATGTTCTCCAGGCTCAACGCATTTCTGTGGCTCGGTCAGTCAGAAGAGCCTGAAGGGCACTGCCAGATGGTTACCTGCCCTCAGATCTTTCTGCCTGGCCTCCCAACATTCTGCTACCCTAGAAGAAGCAGGCATTGATGAATAAGACTGGGTGAGAGATAAGGGGTCCCTGGAGCAGTGCTTTTGCTCGCGTTTTTCTCATGGTTCCCACCAGCCATGGATAAGTTGTTCATTTTCTATAATGAAGCCCCACAGACAGCATCTTAGCCAATTGTGTTCATATTTGGATGCGTTGTACAGTGTGAAGCTCTGACTGAATTCTCTTCACTCATTTGGGAGAATAATCTGGTGCCCCCAGGATAGATAAGAAGACTATTAAAAAGGGACCTTTGGGGTTCTGGTGTGGCCTGAGGCTGTTTTGGCTGCCACGGTACACCCGTTCTAGACCCTGGGGGAGGAAACTGTTGGGTCATTGTGAGGTTACTACAGGTCACCCGGGTATGTCTCAGTGACCAGGGAAAAGCAATGTAGATGTACAATTACAAAGAAGCAAACATGTTTTGTGGTATTAGAGCTCAGAGCTGGCATGTACTAAGCTTGTTTGCTTTTCTTCTATTCATAATCAAGGGATCACAGGGCCCTTTCCATTCTGATTGATCTTAATTTGCGTCTAATCCTTTGATTTGGCTTTCTTTTCCTCCCATCCCCTTTCTCAAAGCACAAGTAAGTACACAAACTACTTGCTGGGGAAAAACCAAACCAGCCAACCAAACAAAAGGCTTTGAAGGGCAGTGAGGAAAAGCCTTCACTGCTTTTCAGATACTAGGCGTTTGGATTCATTTCTTCCCCATTTGATTGTTTGCCAGGGGAGAAAAAAAGAAGTGAAAACTAACAGAGACTTCTCCTCTCTATGATATTCTTGTTGAAGTTGCCCAGCACTTGGGAGAGAAAACGCTAAGATCATCAAGAGGCTAGGTCTCTTTTATGTAGGATGGTGGCTTCTGTCCAACAGAACAAAGGCTGCTGGAATTGGGATTTCCTTACTGCAATTGGGGTTTCCTTGCTGCAATTGTGGACTTTGACATAGACAAGTCCATTTTTGTTGTTGTATTGTGAAGAGGTCTCACTCTAGCCCCGACTGGCCTCGAATTCACGATTCTCCAGGCTCAACTAACTCTTCTAACGCTAGG